>NC_065512.1:14940211-14986186 GCF_006386435.1 Epinephelus moara | reverse complement strand
CTCTGCTCCCCAACTCTGGAACTCACTGCCACCTGACCTCCGTAACTCTGCCACCCTGCCCATCTTCAAATCTAAACTCAAAACTCATCTGTTCAGACTTGCTTACTCTCTCTAAACTGCATCTCACGGTCCCCCCTCCCTTTTTATTGTGTGTTGTCTTTTATTTTGTATTTTATATTTTTGTTTTTATATTTTCTGTACAGTGACCTTGGGTGTCCTGAAAGGCGCTTTCAAATAAAATGTATTATTATTATTATTATTATTATAATGGCATGCAAAATTAAGGGGACCCCTGCCCAAAATTTCTTTTACTATGAACTGTTAAGTCAGTAGAAGATTTCCAAAAGATAGGAAGTTAAAAATGAAACATGCCCTTCAACATTTCAAGCAAGATTACTGTATTATTAGTCTTTTGTACAGTTTTAGAGTGAAAAAAGGGAAAGGAGCGCCATGCAAAAGTTTGGGCACCCCAAAACATTTGAGCTCTCAGACAACCTTTAACAGGGTATTAGACCTCAACGAGCTTGTTAGGGCTCTGGCTTGTTCACAATCATTGTGATTGTGATATTGCAGATATCAAAGCTTTATAAATACTCTAACTCCTGAAACCTTGTCCCAACAATCAGCAGCCATGGGCTCCTCTAAACAGTTGCCTAGCAGTTTGTAATGTGATTAAGAAATGGCAGCTAACAGATAGTGTGGAGGTCAAGTTGAGGTCAGAGACCAAGAAAACTTTCTGTGAGAGCTGCTTGTAGGATTGTTAGAAAGGCAAATCAAAAACCCACCTGAACAAACATAACCTTCATGGAAGAGTCATCAGAAGAAAACCTTTCCTGTGTCCTTTTGCAGGAAGAATGGGTGAAAAATCCCCCAATTTTTTGCTTCAGGCCCCTGCCTTTTTTTATATTTTAAAGTGTAGATGATTTAAATGGAAAATGTAATCTTACTTAAAGTACTGAAGGAATGTGTCATAGTTAACATTTTGCCTTTTGGGAATCAAGTCATCTTTTACTTGCTTAGCTGTTCACAGTAAACAAAATTTTGACCAGGGGTGCCCAAACTTTTGCACGACATGAATAAACTGAATGTAAAGAGGAATGTACTGTAATAGATGTATATGTGTAATGAAGTAATAAACACAGAGATGTAAACAGGTTGCAGACTAGATTTTTACTTAACTGTCAGTAGTTCTGCAAAGTGTTTCCATTTCATTGCTTTGAATTTACAAATATCACCGTTTTTTGTTTCGTATTTCTGATATAATAAGTATTGTTTAATGTGTCATATTATTCTCAGTGTGCATGATATTGGTGTATGATTGTACATGATTTTTTTTTAATTTCAACAGACATGGCGAGCCCCTTTATCCTGCTGACTCTGAGGAATCCTGTGGAGGGAATGGTGGGGGCTTTGATACGCTCCCTCCTGGACATTGACTGCCTCAACTGTCTGGCACATGAGGAATCCATCGACTACGTCGACAGATTTAGCTGCTTGAAAGACTTCCCGTCTCCCGTTCTTTCTCTGGATGATAGCATAGAGCTGATTAGAAGGACTGGATTGGACTGTCACCTGCTGACTCTGCTCGGCCTGGAGAGCACTGACCCTGGGCTTTACTCTGATGAAGAGGGTCCGTATTCTGACACAAACAAAAGCACCACACCACACATTCAGCTGGAGACACAGAAAGAGACAGTGCTGGAGACGGAGACGGAGACGGAGACGGAACAAGACACAGAGACACAACTTGGACCAGAGGAGAGTCCGAAAGAGCAAGAGCCCCAAACGCCCCCTGAGGTAAGTTATTCCCAAGTTTTTGTTTTTGGCTACTGACCCTTTAAATTAAGCAGTATCTTCCTCATGCATGTGTTTACTAGCTGTGACCAGTTAAGTCAGAGTTCTTTGCTAAATTTGAATCATTTATAGAGAATTTATTGTGTTAATTCACAAGAACAAAAGCAAAAATTAGAGGAAAGTCTGAAAAAATAAACATAACCGTTGACTGTTTCTTTTTCCATCTGCTGTTGATCATCTGGCAACATCTTCAGTAAACGATTACAATTAAATCTTTACTCCTGTGATGTGAATGTCCTCCCACAGAAAGAAAAGGAGGAGCCTGCGCCTATATACACACTGTGCCATCGTAGAAGCAAAGGGTCCTACTCCACGTCGCTGTGTGTACCAGACTCCAGCTGGACTAAATACAAACATCAGGGCCATGCTCGCAGGCAAGTCACCTACATTATCATGTGTGTAGCTTCTCATGCAACCTGCTGGAGGAGGGCTTTGCACGTGGTTACAAATTAAGATTCTTGCCAGGGATGCACTGATGGTGAAACTCTGGGTTGATACCGATATTTGAAAGAACAATTTGGCTGATAACAAATACCACTGTTTTTTTGTTGTTTCTTCCCCCTTTTGTGCCAGGGAAACAAAGAGTAACTCAGTGCAACCTCTGTGAGCTGTTAGTTTCGGTCACCAGCTGCTAACAGCTAACAGCTAACCAACTCTCCTCCTGCCGATCTTAGCACGGCTTTGTTCACATCGTAGCATTATCAGGAAAACAATAGGCTGCATCCTCTTACGGGTTGAGAGTGTGTTTACAGTGTCCTTTCCTCCTGAAGGTGTCCCGCTGAAGACCTCTCTTCATCCCAAACAAGTTTTCTATTGTCCCCGAGACGATGGGACACCATTAGTCTCGAGCTCTGCTTTTTAGCCTGAGCAAAACTGATGTCACACAATGGAAAAACATCAGCCACTGCCATCAGTGAATGTTAGATTTTTTGCAGATAGGCTGATGGCAGTCAACAAGGGAAATACATATGATACATAGGTGCGGCTGATAAATCGATGCATCCGTAATTCTTGCAGCCACTAAGGCGGGATTTATACTTGTGCGTTAGCTCTATGCAGAGCCTACGCTGTGGCCTATGCACTTTGCCTACGCTGTTGTGAGCATTTATACTTATGCGGTGGTGTGTCTGTGTCAGTCTGCAGTTACACCTTCAAAACACTGGCCAGCGGCAGAGTTTCTGCGAAGTACTGTTAAGTTTAGTTGATTCAAAACACACATTAAAAACGGCTGTATAGCAACAATTTCAAACACAAGTACACAAATCTGCTTCACTATAACTCACAGCATTCACAAACACATGTCCTTGTCTGAACACATTTTCCCCACAAATACAACATGCTAACGTTATTAGCACAAGTCTATGGCATTTTACATTGTATAAATTAGCCTAGCAACTAGTGGACTTTTCCTCGACTCATATGAAGCCAGGGACAACAGCAACATTTAACAAAGGCAACAGTACATAATTTGGCTCCATTACAACTCACAAGGTTCACTGACAAAACAACTGTCTTATACTAAACACGTTTTCCCAACAAATACAACATGCTAATGTTATTAGCACAAATCTATGGCATTTTACATTGTATAAATTAACCTAGTGACAAGTGGAGATTTCCTCTGCTCATATGAAGCCAGGATAAATCCTGAAGGATAAATAACACACAAGACTTAAAATGCTATTTATAAAATTCTATTCATAGACAGGAGGTCTGCGTCGCCGCAACATGTCGTTACATTAATGGGGAGTTGTACGTCAGGCTACAGTGTAGGCTCTGCGTCGATGTAGAGCCTACGCCGTAGACATGGCGTCGATTGGACGCAGAAGTGTAAATCCCACATAAGTTCACACTTAGGAATAAGATAAAACAAAAATTAGGGATGCACTAATCAAGGTTTTCTCTCTGGATTCTGACACCTCAACTCAGGGTATTTGCCTTTACAGAATAACAATCTGATATCAGTCCCCAAATTTAAAACTTGCATCTCTCACTGTATGAAACTCATTAAGATACTTTTTATGTAATGAAAGAGGCGAGACTAAAAATCTGCATCCAGTTGTAACTGAGTGAATGTAATTAATAGATGAAACACTCAGTTTTACAGTGGCCTTAATGAAACAGCTGTTAATTCCACTGCCACATCTGTTATCCACTGTCATCGGCTCATTCCTCTTATTTCCACTCTGCTTAGGTTGATCCAGTTTCCTCCTCCGCCACAGAAAGGAGGAATAACCGTCACAATGGAGGACCTGCAGTGCCTTGACACCGGGCACTTCCTCAATGACGTAATCATTGATTTTTACCTCAAGTAAGTAACACATTTAAAAAACAAAATGCTTCAGATTTACTGGAGTTCCTCACAAGTTTCTGGAGAACAGATCCTCTTTTGAACTGATTGTGTTTATGCGTGCCATTATGTATCATAATGTGTTATGATTGTGTCCTTGAACCAGGTATCTCCTCCACAAAGCTTCTGAGGCTGTGGCCGAGAGCTCACACATCTTCAGCAGCTTCTTCTATAAGCAACTGACAAGGAGGGACAACGCCAGTGAAGGGGTCACCAATGACTCGTAAGTAATGCTGCCAAAAATAAACAAAAATCTATGATATGCTTTCAGGAAATAGCAAAAGCCTGACAACGCAGCCTGACGTGCACCTCCCCAGAAATGTTACTCTGTGTCACGGCGACGCAGACCTCCTGTCTATTTTTGTAAACGGAAACCATTTCCCTCAGTGGAAACAAAGCTTTTATTTACTTTAATTTCACAGATAAGAAACAATAAATTGTTAAGACAATAAAGCCTCCACTAAAATAGCATTTTAAGTCTTGTGTGTGATTTATCCTGGCTTCATATGAGCAGAGGAAAACGTTTCTCGTCGCTAGGCTAATTTATACAATGTAAAATACCATAGGCTTGTGCTAATAACGTTAGCATGTTGTATTTGTGGGGAAAATGTGTCCAGCAAAAGACAAGTGTTTGTCTGTGGATGCTGTGAGTTATAGTGAAGCTGATTTGTGTTCTTGTGTTTGAACGTTCTGTGATTATTTAATCGAAATTAAGGCGTTATTTTGACAGCCCTATCACTGACACAGAGTTGCCAACGAAAATGTCCGACTAAAGAGACCACTAGATTTGGGAACTTTTTGTTAGTAAGGGCTGTTGCTGAAATTTTCAGACACATTTAAGGAACGGCAAAAGACGTAGTTGTTCTGACCAAATAACAACCGGCTTTGTAAATAAACACCATAAACATTACAGATTACAGTGTACTTATTTTGTCATGTCCTGCCTCCTGGACACTCTACCAAAGTGCCGTAATACATTAAATTGCTCTATGATTTCATTAGTTATTAGCGTAGTGTAGCCTTCAGCTTAATATTTTGTCCAGAACTGGTATAAATTAGAGCAATGTAAGTCTTGAATTTCCCAGCACTCTCAAGTGTCTACAGTTATGTGCATGTATGTGAAACACTGTTAAAACCTTATTTTTGTGTGCACTCAGCAATCAGAGGCACAGGCGGCACCAGCGGGTGAAGAATTGGACACGCCATGTGGACATCTTCAAAAAGGACTTCCTGTTTGTGCCCGTCAATCAGGAGTGAGTTAAATACATAAAAAGGTGTACAGAGTTTTTTTTGTTTTTTTTTTTAGTGTATCACATTATATATCACATTGATCTGCTGTGTGTTTAGGGCTCATTGGTATTTAGTTGTCATTTGCTTCCCTGGACTGGATGAGCCAAAATCTGAGGCCTGGAGTGGTTGGAACTCAGGAAAGAGCCCGGATGGGACGGGCAAGTTACAGGATCAAGAGGTGGCTCAGGGGTCTAAAAGCCCAAATGATAACACAGAGACACTACCTTCATTAAACCACACTGACAGCACGGATGCAGAGACAGGTATGTTTGACTTAATGTTGCAGCTTTTGTCAGGATCAAAGAACAGCAGTTGCAGTTATTCTGTATATCTGTTGAAACTTTCAAGCCCTTTATTTGTTCATGCTGTGATTCTAAAGCTGGTTGGTTTCATGTGTTTTAGAAAAGGCCCCAGAAGAATCCACCAAAGACCCACCACCTGGTCCAGTGGTAAGAAATCTCTCTGTCCTGGCTCATGAGAACTAACAACAATTTCTTTTATCTCATCAACAATTTTTTTCACTAATTGGGTCTTTAATTGTCCTTCTAGATCTGCTCATTTTATTTTTTTCTTTGCCTGCAGAACTGCACAGAGCGAACCTGCTCGAAGAAAACTGTTAGCAAGAGGTGAGTGTGCTGGTACATGAAGTTACCCAATGACTGAGACATATGACATGACATATGAGAATGAGAACTAGTGTCGTTTCCGGTGTCATCAGTGTGCTGTGAAGTGTACTTCTGGGGTGATTTGGTCCCCAGATTTTGTTGCGGAGTGTGCGCTCTTGCTTTTCATGCTACTCTTAAGTAAAATACAAGTGGCACAGAGGAGGAGAAACTTTCCACTGCAAGGCTCCAAAATAACAGTATCCTCTCTGTCTCTTTAACACAAGGTCGACCTCTGTAGGGATCCTTTCCATAATGTTGTCAGACACTTAAAACAACAATCTGAACCCATCAGTGGCAAAAACAAGCACTTTAGTGAACGTACAGTATATTAACAGTGCAGCCCTCTGTCTCTCAGTAAGTCAAAAAATTGTTGTCTCCATTAGTCCCTTAGACACAAAAACTTGGCAAAATGAGGTCTGGGTTGTAAAATACCAAAGTTACCCTTTAAGTCCAGCAGTACTGAGTTTCTAAACACTGATTCAGTGCAGTTTAAAAGCACATTTAGACCTAGTGCCTTGAAAACAGATGCAGTGTATTTAGTCTGTGTCCAGATGAGATGGATTGCAGGTAAAACCTGACATCATCATGTCTTGAATGACCGCTTGAGATTGGATTTCACATCTGTGCACACACTTTATTGTATGTGTGGTGAAACTGTATTAATATTGACCATACAGATGAAGAAAATGATTGTGGTGGTTATTTTCAAAGATACTCAGATGTGTTTAAACAGTCTGGACTGGTATTTTTGAGGCTTGTCTTTTTATATACACATAATACAACATTTACTTAGCGGTCATGGTGATCTGTTTGCAGTTGCATTCACACTACTCTGTACATGAAAACATATGCCTAACATGGATTCAAACACTGAATGACAGATGTATGTCTCCTCTCTGTAGACCGTGTATTCTCATCATGGATTCCCTTAAACGTTCTCCTCATGAGCGAGTCTTCAAACTCTTACGGGAGTAAGTATGACACTTTTAATCCATCTGTCTGTATCCGCGTGTGTGTTTGTAAACTGATGTAAGACAATGTGTATTTGTCTGTCAGGTACTTGCAGTCGGAGTGGGAGGTACGGCGTGGTTCATCGAGGGACTTCAGTCCTGATCAGATGCAAAGCTCACACTGCCAAGTTCCCCTTCAGGACAACAGCAGCGACTGCGGCCTCTACCTTCTGCAATACGTTGAGAGTTTTCTGGAGGTAAAGAACTCGTCAGCATCTTTAATTCTAGGGCTCTACATTATCTGACATGTTTAATGTAATATTGGTCAGCAACAGCTTTAAATTTCTTATTCAGATGGAAACTCAGTAGGACATTGAACAGTAGAATGAAAAATTCATATTTTTTTTCTCTTACCTGTAGTGCTGTTTATCAGTCTAGATTGTTTTGGTGTGAGTTGCCAAGTGTTGGAGATTTTGCCCGTAGAGATGTCTGTCTCCGCTTTAATGTAATGTAACTAGATGTCACTCAGCTTGTGGTGCTCAAAGCGCCAAAAAGATACATTTAAATAATTCAACAGCAATGTCTATTTCCAGAAATAATGACGCTGTTACTCAAGATAATCCACAGACCACGTTGTGAGCAATTTCATGTAGGAACTATTTTCTCTTACTGAACTACATCTGCCAACCATATAGCTGCTAAGAAGAAAGCGTGCGGTGGGTCATAGATAGGGATATGTTCAGGTTTAGGTCAGGAAAAGCAGATGTCAATGGGGAAACAGTCTTTGACACAACACGTATTAGCAGAGAGGCTAAACTATTAACGTTAGCAAAATTCTCTGTACAGAGAAGGAGCTAGCAGTAGATGCATGCCTCCTTCTACATGGTGATACAGTTGGCGGGTGTAGTTTGGGAAAAAGAAAAATAGTTCTTGCATAAAACTGCTCATGACAAGGTCTGTGGATTATCTTGAGCAACTGGATTATGATTTCTGGAAAGAGCTTTTAAAATGCCTTTTTCTGGCACTTTGAGCACCACAAGCTGAGTGCCATCTAGTCCCATTATATTGGGGAGAAGGCAGACATCTATGGCCAATATCTCCAACATTAATCAACTCACCAAAACAATCTAGACTGATAAATAACACTACAGGTAAGAGGAAGAAAATGTATTTTTGATTTTGGGACTGTCCCTTTAAGACAAGTATAGTAATGGGACAATATTTCTGCTTCTGCTCTCAGGACCCTGTGGTGCACTTTGACCTCCCTCTACAGCTACAACGATGGTTTCCTCGGCAGCAGGTGCGGAGGAAACGAGACGAAATCAGAGATCTGGTCCTGCACCTTTACCGACTTCAGAACCTGGATGGTAACAGATAAAGCAGCTCTGCTCTTCAGTGCATCACATTCCTGTAGCCATTATAAATCACTGCTCATACTGAGCGACGGACATTTCAGCGTGAACTGAAAATATATCCTTTGCATTAGATGCTGTTATTGTTTTATGCATTGACTCAAGCAACACATGTAAACCTCTGACTATCTGTGGGTCCTGTGAGTGAACATGAAGGCATCAGTTAATTTAAAATAAACAGGTAGATGTCCATCCAACCAGAATGAGTTCTCACTGTAGATTATATCCAGACATGGAAATGTTTGTACACCCCATGACTTTTTACTGATGGTATTTATGCTGCAAGATATTTTATAAAGTCAGTTATTTGTATTTATTTTTTATGCATCATCATAGGAAATTGTGTAAAAGTATAATCACGGTAAAACCTAGTTCGTTTTAGTTGGGTTTACTTGGCTTTGCAGATGATTGTAGACATTTCAGGTGTGACTTAATATTTCAGTCATAGAAGTAGAATAATGTGATCATTTGATTTCAGTCTGGGTCATGGATTTTCTGAAGCCTGATTTATAGTTGGATGCTCGACAATTTTGAGTCACTCAATAGAAATTAAACAGTCAAGTGTTGGTCAATTTGTGCTTTGGGAAAAGGTTTAAAGTCATCTCCATGGTAACCAGAGACCTCCAGTGTTTTGTTTTAATGGTCTGAGTGTATTTCTATAGTGTTTAGTAAAGCATAATCTGGACAGACAGCTGTTTAAATCATACAAATATCCCACTGTTTATGCATTTTTAACTTAATAACCAAATCTGCATGTAGCAGTCAGCTTCACAAAGACAAACATTCAGTAAATATCTACTGTCAGTCAGCCTGGTGAAGGCAGTTTGACCAGACGCTGTGCTCTCAGCTCCAGAGACGCTGCTGCTGACGGACGGCTGCTTCTTACGCTGAATGCAGGTTGGAGATCTGTGTGGATTAAAAACCACTGTCTCCATGGCAAAGTTAGGAACACTACAAATCACATTATGCTCCAGGTGTGCGACATGAAAGGAAAGTGTCGAGCGATACTTTTCTCTGTCAGAAATACGTCATTTCTGTGGAGCAACTCGTCAAACATGTCAAGCACCTTCCTATAAATCAGGCTTAAAACGTGATTCTGATCTACATTTCTTTTTTTGATTTCATTTCATATTCCCATGGGAACTAGAATCCAAACATCAACCCCTTTTGGATACAAAGAAAAAATACACTTTTTCAGTGCCTCAGTGCCTCACTCAGTTATCCTGTTAGCCTCCCAGAGAGAAAGAAAGACACCTTCTCTAAACATTATTAGAGACCTGCATGTCAACAGGTTTTTAGATAACTTCAAATAACCCAGCACTTTGAAAGTCTTATTTTGATGTAAAGAAGCAGATTCCTACAGGCTGCTTCAGCAGTTCCACTGTTGCATATTTTGACGTGATCAACGACATGATAGGGCACATTACTCTGAGTATAGTTGACTGAATGTAAACCAGAATTTTGGTGAAAATATCAGTATCATTAGCCACGTTATCTTTTTCTGAATAAGGTCAAAAACTGGAATATTTTATGCATGTATCTAAGTCGCTGATGTTGCCTGCACAAACTGGCTGGATTTGACTTAACTGGGATGTCAGACTCAAAACAGGCTACTGATTATTGTTACTCTGGATGATATAACATATTCTAAATTATAGTTCTTATAGTCATGTGGCACTGAAGTTCTTTTTGGTCCCTCCAGATTGACCATGTAAACTAATAGCTTCAGTATTTAGATTAATAAATATTTTGGTACATTATGTGGGAGATGGTTCCTCATCACACAGTCCAAATAATTTAAGAGTTTGTGTTGTTTAATAAAGTACTTTATTTTAGCAGCAGCATCTCAGATTGCTCACATACAACATCTAAGAAACTTGAATCCTTAATTCATTATTTTACCAATAATCCAACTTGCAGAAAGGTCGGGGTGCACAGACATTAGCATGTGTTTATAGACCGCTCTCAGATGTAAAACCTACTTAACTGAGACCTCAGAGACGCTGCAGCCCATCACTACCGTTGCCTAAATTCTTCTCAGCAGAGATCAGTGTTGATAGTCTTGTAGTATTTTCCCTGTTTGTTCAGATGTTTATACCTCTTTAACACTTTATGATGTTATGTTTTTTTAGACATTGTGTTGGATGAATGTACAGCAGCTGATTCCAAAATATCTTTGGTTTCAATGGTATATTAAAACTTGTAGACCAAAGTACACTTGTTATTCTGTTGTTTTTTATTTTCTTGTGGAGCCACGAACCTAGACAGTTGCATTAAACAAACCCAGTATGTTTCCTGTTAATTGCTATGCGCATAATGCCAACTAGATGATATTTGAGTGGGGTCCTGACTCCTGACCTCCTGTCCTACCCGTTAACAAGATGAAGATTAGAGGTCGGTAACTAAAACAGAGCCTCAATGTCTGTGTTGTAAATCACTTAATTTACTCTTTTTATGTATCGGAGGTTTTCTTTGGCTCCAGTTCTGAAAACCCTTGTTTTTCTTTTACTGTAAATAATTCTCTTTTTGCCTGGAGGAGCCAAACTCTTCAACTCTTCTCGAGCCAACAGGCTTCGTTTTGAAATGCCTCTACATTACAATGCCAATACAATCTGTTCATAGGGTTACATGGCTGGCTTAGGTGTATTTACTGTCTCAGCCTGTCAGATCCCCTCACAGTCTGACTCTGAGTAATCCCCCCCGTATGGCAGGGAGCTGCAGCCATTGGGCGTATACAACATCTATGCTTGGTTGCCAGTTTATTAGATACACTTAGCTCAACGTAATGCAGCCTAATACATCAATAAATCCTAGACTGCATTAGTTTGAGCTAGGTGTACCTAATAAACTGGCAACCGCATGCATGTTACCAAACATCTATGGATAACAAGCCCTGCTCACTGTCAGCACACAGTGTTATTTGTACTCAGTGTTTAAAAGTGTAGCATTAGAGGCAGAATCACTGAAATCAGTCATCCAGAAATACGGTAAGTGAGTAGTAAGAGTAGACCCACTGCTCTCGAGGCCTACTTGGCTCGACTGCCAGCTGTCCATGATCTCATAGTACAGGATCAATCTGTGAGTTAAACATTGTTCTGCTGACCGCTGTGACTGCCTTGTTCTGATGCCGGCACCATGAGGAGAACTGTTAGGCCAATTAAAGAGATAGGAATGGGAACTATACTACTGCCAGTGTTGCTTCTGCTCATCAGCCCAATTTTTTGTCAGTTCCTTACTGATTCCTGATCGTTTTTTTGTGGGAAAAAAAGTAGGCCTTAAAAGGGTTTTCAGCATCAATGCACCTGTAAATTATCTCTGAGTCTGAACACGGTTTGGACACAAAGTAGAAAAAAACGCATGCATGTGACTCAGGTGTGCAAAACCTCCATTGTTTAAAGGTAGTCTTGAGAAAGACTCTTGATAACAGAACTCAAAACCAAAACAAACACAAGTGCTTCTTCAGAAGCTCCACCCCCCAATCTTGTGGACTGGCATTGCCATGGCAACGACAGTAACAGCTGGACAGTCATCTAATCAGAAGAAGATATGGTCTGCAGCCCCAGGGTAAGTAACGTGACACAGGTGAAAACATGTAATTACATGGGCAATAATGTGAGTTTTTTTGGTAACAAGTTTGCAAAGTAATATATCTGACATTATTTCAGTGTTTTCCACAGAATTAGTTTCTATTTGTGGTGGTGGAGAGACACGAACCTTCAGTTAACCTACAGTTAGGACTTTAAGTTAGCATTCAGTTAGGACTTTCAGTTAGCCTACAGTTAGTACTTTCAGTTAGCCTACAGTTAGTACTTTCAGTTAGCCTACGGTCAGGACTTTCAGTTAGCCTACAGTTAGGACTTTCAGTTAGCCTACAGTTAGCCTTCAGTTAGGACTTTCAGTTAGACTACAGTTAGTACTTTCAGTTAGCCTACGGTCAGGACTTTCAGTTAGCCTACAGTTAGGACTTTAAGTTAGCCTACAGTTAGCCTTCAGTTAGGACTTTCAGTTAGCCACCAGTTAGGACTTTAAGTTAGCCTTCAGTTAGGACTTTCAATCAGCCTTCAGTTAGGACTTTAAGTTAGCCTTCACTTAGGACTTTCAATTAGCCTTCAGTCAATCTGGAAATCCATCCGTAAAAAAAAAAATATATATATATTTTTTTTTTCTTTTCTACAATGTAGATTGCAGAATCTGTCTTGAGAGATTAGCCTTCAGTTAGGACTTTCAGTTAGCCTTCAGTTAGTACTTTCAGTTAGCCTTCAGTTAGGACTGTGAGTTAGCCTTCAGTTAGTACTTTCAGTTAGCCTTCAGTTAGGACTTTCAGTTAGCCTTCAGTTATGATTGTCAGTTAACGTTAGCCTTCATTAGCCTTCAGTTAGGACTTTCAGTTAGCCTTCAGTTAGGGCTGTGAGTTAGCCTTCAGTTAGTACTTTCAGTTAGCCTTCAGTTAGGACTTTCAGTTAGCCTTCAGTTATGATTGTCAGTTAACGTTAGCCTTCATTAGCCTTCAGTTATGACTTTCAGTTAGCCTTCAGTTATGATTGTCAGTTAACGTTAGCCTTCATTAGCCTTCAGTTATGATGTCAGTTAACGTTAGCCTTCATTAGCCTTCAGTTATGACTTTCAGTTAGCCTTCAGTTAGGACTTTCAGTTAGCCTTCAGTTATGATTGTCAGTTAACATTAGCCTTCATTAGCCTTCAGTTATGACTTTCAGTTAGCCTTCAGTTAGGACTGTGAGTTAGCCTTCAGTTATGATTGTCAGTTAACGTTAGCCTTCATTAGCCTTCAGTTATGACTTTCAGTTAGCCTTCAGTTAGGACTGTGAGTTAGCCTTCAGTTAGGACTTTCAGTTAGCCTTCAGTTAGTACTTTACGTTAGGCTTCAGTTATGATTGTCAGTTAGCCTTCATTAGCCTTCAGTTATGATTGTCAGTTAGCCTTCATTAGCCTTCAGTTATGACTTTCAGTTAGCCTTCAGTTAGTACTTTCAGTTAGCCTTCAGTTATGACTGTCAGTTAGCCTTCATTAGCCTACAGTTAGGACTGTGAGTTAGCCTTCAGTTAGGACTTGCAGACAGCCTTCAGTAAGCTGTAGTAAGCAAGCTTAGCAACTGTCTAACTGTTGCAACTAAGCAAAGCAACCTTTGTTTAACTTTGAACAAGTTCTTAAAGTCGGGGTAAAGTAAAGTCTGAAATTTACATCTAAACACATTATACATGTCAAAACACTTGTTGCATGTAAATGTAGTCTGGGAACTGGGTAGCACTGAATTTTGAGTTAGACTGTTAAACTGTTTCTCATCGTTTCTGTGTCCAGGATTTTTTTGGTTGATGCTAAAAGCCAACTAGTTGACACAATGGAGCAACCCTCAGCATAAGCCCCGGACTTTGACTAAATGGAGCCATTAGGTTCCCAGCACCATGCCGGTTGGCATGAACACAAACACACACCCTTGACTTCCACAAACCACTTACAAATTTCAGCCTCCTAGGGCAAAAACTGTGGCTGCAAAAGGGTGGGGAAATTTTTGTGGACTGACCAAACAACCAACGGTAGGGTGACCATATTTTGCTTTCCAAAAAAGAGGACACTCGGCCCGGCCACGACATAGCCTACTTAAATGATACTCGCAGTTTACTCAAAGATGCCTTATAATTTTATTAGGCCTATAGCCTATTTAAAGTTTATATGTATGGATAGAAAATTCAGTTATATTACAAAATAATATCTCTCAAAGACAGAAATTCAGATAGGCCCCTATAGGGGACACATAGGCCTACACACACTAGAGTGTGGTGATCCGAGCCTGACGGGTCCCGACGGGTCGGGCCGGGTTTGGTCAAAAATGTAAAAATTGTATTCGGGCTCGGGTCGGATTCGGTCAGCTTTCAGTGAAAATGTAGTGTAAAAATAAATAAAATCCTATTGTCTGTCCCGTTTATTGCTTGGGCACTGTTATTTACGTGACAACACCTGAACATAACACACACAGACACACATTGGCTGTTTGTTTCTACCTTTCCCCTCGCTGGAAGTCTTGGACCTCCCGCCGCCCGCCTTGATTAAAAGCTGAAAATAAAATAAAAGAGGGAGACAGGTGTCTCCTATTTTATCTTATTTTGTTAATTTCTCCCTCTCCTCTGGCTGGAAGCGTCGGACCTCCCGCCTCCTGCTCCCGTCTCAAACACGGAGGTCTCCCTCTCCGCTGAGCACCCACGGTGTTCGCCCCGCGTGTTAAATAGCCTGTAACCATAACAACTGTGTGACACAAACTCAGTGCTTTAGTAATTAAATAATGTCGGGTTCGGACAGAAATATGCTGCCTGTGCCGCACTCTAACACACACACACACACACACACACACACACACACACACACACACACACACGGAAAACCAGACATTATCATCAATTTATAAACCCCCCCCGGACGCCCCGGACGGGACGTGAAAAGTGGACATGTCCGGGGAAAAGAGGACGTTTGGTCAGCCTAACCAACGGAGCAAGCTGTAGATCTGCTGGTCACAGCACACAAAAAAAAAGTCTTTTTTTAGCCATGTTCTCATCTTAGTGCCAGGAATGGCAATGTCTCTTTACCACTTTGATCAAAGTATCACAACTACTTCATAGATTGCTGTTATATTTGGTACAGACGTTCATGTTCCCCAGAGGATAAATCGTAATGTCTTTGGTTTACCTGTTGGATGGATTGCTATTTAACTTGGTACAGACATTCACGATGTATCCTAGTGATTTTGGTGATTCCCTGACTTTTCACCTTGCACTACTGTCAGGCCAAAATTTCTATTTGTCTAGTTTTTGTAACCTGCAAAACTAATGTCATTTTATGGCCCGAATTGTACTGTGTATTTAGTGCTACTTAGCAAATGTGAGCATGCTAATGCTCTTAATTAAGATGGTGAATATGGAAAAACCTATCTGCTAAACATTAGTATGTTTTCATTGTCATTGTGAGCTTGTTATTGTCAGCTTACTGTACCCTAAGGTTATTAGCCCTTATTACTGGCTCCTTTCTTCTTTTTTTTGTTTTCACATGCAGCGACTTAACGATAAGAGGCAGATCTTCCTTTTAAAAACGGGATAAACCCCATGGGAGGAAGAGTCTGGGGTTAAAGGTCAACTCCAGACTAAGCCCACGACTCTCACTGCTGTCAATACATACATACTGAGAGGATTTCAGCCGCCGCTCCTCAGCTCAACACCTCAGCAGCTAGACTAACCTGAGACATAATCACTATGTTTTTGTGCAGGAGTGGGTGGGTGGGGGGGTTTCTACAAAACAGCATGTATTATTTGTGAGGGGATGCAATTCTTTTAGTCTGTCATGTGATCCTGTTGCCTTTGGATTGATGTTTTTCTCCCAGAGCAGCACACATGACCACCATTATGATCGTCAAAGGCTGGGTGTGTTTAATGCCATTTGTCTAATTGAGTAGCAGGGTGTTTTCACAGTTGGGAACTGTCCTTCAACTGGGAGACCAGGATTAAGTCTCTTTATTGGACAATTACTTTACTGAGTTCATGCAGAAAACATCCCGACTGATCTCCCTACAAGAATAATATCTTATATATAATAATATTATAATATCTGTATGTATTGCTGCATCTCTCTGCTTGCTGTTGATTCTGTGGCCTTTGTTACCTCCACTTGTCCACGTTTCTTCCACCCTAAGCGCCCTCCCTTCCCAGTGTTGCTCCAGTAACTTCTTGGCGAGTTCCTCTAAAGGGCTTAGAGTAAACAGGATTAGAAAGCATTAAAAAATCCCCCTCTCCAAGAGCCATCTGCCTATCTACCTGAGCCAGGAGCTGTCCTCTCCGCACCGTGGGACACACCTCTCTTCAGCTACACAGGAAACCAGCATGTCATAGTGTCGTCAAATGATTTCTGTACGTGCTTCTGGTATTTTTCTGCGTCTGGAGACTTTCTGAACTATGCAAACTTGTAAGAAGCTGTTGAGAGGAAGTACATATCTACTTGATCCTTTTCCAAGTCCACGGATTTAAATACAATCACGGATTTAACATGAGCATTGTATCTTGGAAGCTGGTTTTCTACTCTGCTGCGTTTAGTTTAGTGGTCGTGTTTTTGGACATAGGGACAGGTATGTATTATCGTTAACTTTGAAACTTCTTGCTCACGACTTACCCAAAGAAGAGTCAAATTTAAGCCTTAAATGTGCTGTTTTTTTGTGGTACCATAGATGCAACACTGGAGGGTTCCTCAATGGGTTACCTGAGTCTACCTTATAGTCAGGAGCCTGAGGTGTTTCCACAGGTCGTTCATGTATCCGATGTCAAGGTATCTGATGAAGCCCAACCAGTTATCTCGAGACGGAAACGGAACATCCTTTTCCCAAGTGGAGTCAAACTCTGTGCACAAGAGACCGCCCAGCAAGTCATCGCAAACCACCTGAGCTACTTTCATCTCAGAGGTACCGTGAACTGGATGGATGTTGGGTTAGATAAGGGGTGGAGGAAACACAAACAGCAGGAAGTGAACAAATGATTTTGTGAGATTTTGCCCCCTCTGTCCCATCTCTAAGGACTTAGTCGTCCAATACGCAGAAGTGTTAACCTTTGCCACGTTTACAGCAGGTGATCCACCCAAGTCAAGAAGAAGAATGTCAGTTGACATCTGTGAGGACACCAGTTGCAATTAGGACTTATTAGATTTACTTTCAAACAGCCTGTGGTCCACTTACAGGGTCAGTTCACCTATATTACAAATAGAACAGCACTATTGAACGTACCCTAGTGGTACGTAGACATGCAGATAGTTTTGTGTATATGTGGCCAGAGTTTACTTGATATCGCAGAACCAGAGAGATAGTTAGGAGGCGTGGTGAGGGTGGGGGGGAAACATCCCTTTCCATCAGCCCGTAAGTGCTGGGAAAACACAATTTTTAAACTCACATCAGAGACACTTACATTTACTATATATTTATATTATTAACTGAACTTACCATAGAAAATTACCCCACGTTATAATGTAATAGACTAGCATGTTCTAGTGGTTTCCATGCATGTTTAGAGACATTACAGCAGCACTACCGTTACTTAATGCCATTAACCTAACTATATTGACAAAGTGCTATATCATGCAGGGAACCACCAGAACTACAGGTCCTTGGAGAGGCCACAACTTTTTTCACAAGCAGCTAAACAATCTAAAACTGTTTGGACAAATATCCTTTTAGTGTAACCAGAAACAGCCCTGAAATCACTATTGCCAAACCCACCAAACTCCATTTATATAAACAGTAATTTTAGTGTTTTCAAAGCCAGCATGTTTTCACATCTAAATGGGTGAATTAGGGGTTTATTTCAACCAGAGTTGGTGATTGTTAAAACATCAGAAAGACGAACAAAGAGGTTTTTATGGGTTTTATTTTGTGTTTGTTGCCTTTGAATGGAGTGAGTTTTACGATGATGAAATAACTGTTTATTTAACCCGTTGAAGCAAGTTTGTTTGATTTCTTTTAAAAACACAGGAAGAGGGCAGCAAGCAACCAGAGAAGAAGTCACCCAAAAAATTTGCAAAGTCTTAGGGCTGCTGTGAAACTGCGCCTACTTAGGTCAGAAAAAAAGTTTATCTTGGGTGCTGGACAGCCACAATAAAGGTTCACAGGCTGAGATCAATACCAAAATAATGTTGATTTATTCAGAGCATTCGTGCACAAAGAGAAGGGTGCTCAAAGTCAAAAAAAATAATAAAAAAGTGGTTAAAAACGGCAGCAAATGTTTCAGTCCTTGACTATCACCAGTGCACTGATGATTGGCTCAGTTGAATTGGTGTGTGGGTATTTCTCCTGCCATCCCCTCAAAAATTGGCAAGAAATTAAAAGAAAATTCAAAACAAACAAGGAAATGACCTGAATGACCTTTTTTTTTAAATATATTTTTTAAATCTATTAAATTTTTGCAATTTGTTTCTTACCAAGTTGCTCACCGACTGTTTTCCCATGTCGCTCCAGGCTTCAAGGGGTTAAATGTTGTCTGGTGGGTTTGACCAAAGATAATGGATTACTACAAGATGGCCCACCTACAATATACTCCCATTGAATGAAATGGTATACATTTCCGGTCTCTTAAGTAGGCGTTGTCCCACGTACCCCAATCAAAGACGATGGAGAACCGCCAATCAAAGACGAGTATCCCCAACCTCGCTTCTGTCAACATGTGTGTACCTTTACTGGCCGTAAGCTAAATAAATAAACGGTCCGTGAAAAAAATATTTTTTCCAGCGGATGTCTTAGTTACAACATGATTGAGCTAACTGGAGTAGTTTCATGTCGTATCCGATGTTAGCTTTGCTGCGGCTGTTAGCTGTCCCTGTCAGCTGCAGCCACTGATGCTTTCTAGATATCGTGATTTCCCAAAACTGAATAAATACCACACATAGCAACACAAAACTGCTTTGCTAGCTCAATCATGTTGTAATTAAGATATCTGCTGGAAAAAAATATTTTTTTAATCCAGTATCTTTAGTGAAACTGCACTGATTTCAGCACCAGAGAGGAGATATCTGTTGCCAGATCTCGCGAGAGTGTGTTGTTGAGACAGAGACAGCTCTTAAACAAAGTAAATTTTCTCCTGATTTGTCCGTCTGAAATTTGCCATTTTGGTGTCGGAATGTTCTGAAGATATGTGGCTTGTGATAAATGGGTCCAATATTTGCTTCCGTGACTATGGGGCGAAAAAATCGGCCATAATCTGTAATCACGTTCATTTCTCCCACTGAAGTCAATGGACTCAGGACCTGCTGTTAGTCTCCTAAAGAGGCGTGGTGGTCGCGAACCTCACGTGACACTGATACAGGAAACTGACTTGCAGTGGACCGTCTTGGTTTATCCACCGTCTTTGGTTTGACATAGCAATTTTGGAGCTGTTTCTAGTTAAACAAAAATAATCTTTGATTAAAAAGGTCTATCTCCATAGGAATCCTTTCAGTAATCTTGCCAGACTCTTAAAATAACAATCTGAGCCTGTCAGTAGCAAAAACAAACACTTTTAGGGGATGTACATTAATGGTGTGAACATACCCTGAGTGTTAACATTGCAGCCTGGCCAGTGCTCTCACTCAATGCTGGACCAATTTCAAAAACTTGCCATCAATATTTTACGACACAACAACATGGGAAAATAAGGTCCAGGTTGAAAAATACTCTGAAGTTCTACGTTTATTAGATGTGCAGAAGGTCACACATCAACAACAGCATGGTAGCCAATGCTTTGCTTTTCTCCTCTGCGTAAAAGGAATGACGTTTTGTCGGCCCTCCCATAAATACTGACTGTATCTATCCTCCGACCTTGTCAAAACTGGGTGCCTACATTACCCACAATGCAACTCAGTGCAGACAGCTTGGTCAGAGATTTCGGTGTTGTATGCTACTAGAGGCTGATGTCGCCTCGAGCTGCTAGCTTTAAGCAGAGCTTATGAGTGAGCTAGGATCACTTCTTTCTAATTCCACACTCAGATACTTGTAGTTTTCAGCCACAACCAAGCCACATCACTTTAGTCAGTTTATTAGATTTTGTGCAGCCTCATCAGGAGCATCAAAAGACTTAATACAACTTTTTTTTCAAGTACATAATAGTACTCCTGATGACCTGTAAAAAGACTTTGATGTGCAAAATCAATGGAGGTCTCCTTTAAACCACCAGGGGTGAATATAAACTGTCTGCATGGCTCAATATTGGTGGTAGAATTAAATCAAGTACTGTACTGGAGTACAATTTTGAATTACTTGTACTTTAGTATTCCTATAGTGTGGAAAATAGTTACTTAAATATATCAGCATATGTTTGATTAAGAGTGTAAACAAAGATCATTAATCATTAAACATCATTAATCATTTATTTTGGTTAAACACAGATGTGAGTTGGAAATAATGGAGTCCGGTGTGAAGTTGTGTGTGATATGAGCAATGCAGGAATGTGTTGGAAAGTATTCAGGGACAGTTTGGACGATCCAGATGAAAGAAATATTAGTGTATCAAACAAGTGACAGTTTAAGGAGGCATAGCGAAAGGATTGTACATTCTGTTTAGGCCACAATAGGAGGAGTATGAGAAATACGTAATAGTGAACGTAGACAGTTCAGTGTCCTCCTAGGACCAGCTTGGTTTACGTGTACTGTTTGATAATGTACAGTAAACCTGTTTCATACTGAACTCTAAAGACTGCTGTTGTCTTTTATTAGGAATACAAACAGTGTGAAAAAACAATGAATAAATGATGGACGTAGCTACCATGATGTCGCCCACTGGTTTGTGGAAGCCTGTTTTGAAGCCTCAAGTTCAGCATTTTGGCCGCTGCCATCTTAGTTTTTAGAGCCAGAAGTGACTGTAATTGGGCAAGAGGCTGGAGCTGTGGAGGAGGCAGGTTGGGTCTGACTGAGAGTCCAAGGACACTATCAGCAGACAGCCTGTCGTTCAAAGCAGCCTCACCTTAAATATGCGTAACCTTAAGCCTTAATAAAATGCAAATGTAAAATTTATTTGAAAAGGACCCCCCCCCAACTCTGTTATCATGTAGGGGGAAATTAGCAATAGAGACCAAAACCATTTCTTGTGCCAGGCTGTAAACATGTTTATTTCTGCTGTAAAGTTGGTAGTTTTAACATGGGGGTATAGGAGGACTGACTGGAATCTAGAGCCAGCCTCAAGTGGCTTTTCAAAAAACTCCAGTCTATGGCACTTCATGTTGGCTTCACTTTTCAGCCCCACAGGCTGCTGCTTGGTTTCACCTTGCTGTGTTTGCGTTTTTTTCACAGGCTGCTGCTTGGTTTCACCTTGCTGTGTTTGCGTTTTTTTTAAATTGCTGTTTCTCTTGGATGCCTGCTCCTTCCAGTCTGGGACCTGGTCGCGACCTTTTTAGAAAGCCCCAACCTCACCTGTGTGCTGTGGGGGTTCATGCCCATAAACATCCCAAACACAGAAAATAAGAAGAAAATAGGAAAATACAGGCAGAGGGCAGAGTCTCTGCAGATCAATACACCACCAGAGTTACTTCTGCATACGTTTATACATTTTTTTTTAGGAAAATCCTGCATAGAATATTTTTTAGTACATTTTACTGATTATTAGGGCTGTCTTACCATTTACCATTTTTAGAGGCTTTGAAGCTTCAGTGATAATAACCATATCATATTCAAAGCTTCGTTGGGAGGCGATGGGACCTGGGAGGGTGGATAATGGTAATCAGTCAAATTCATATATGCTAACGTACTACATCAGCAGCATGGTGGTGCGGTGTTGCAGTGGTTACCCCCCAGCAAGAGGGTTCCGGGTTTTGAACCCAGGGTGGAGGGTTCGAAACCCCACCTGTGGGAGGGGTGGGGGAGTCCTTCTGTGCGGAGTTTGCATGTTCTCTCTGTGTCAGCGTGGGTTTTCTCCAGGTCCCACAGCTTCCCCCCACAGTCCAAAGACACGCAGGTTTATTGGTGACTCTAAATTGTCCGTAGGTGTGAATGTGAGTGTGAATGGTTGTCTGTCTCTATGTGTCAGCCCTGTGATAGTCTGGTGACCTGTCCAGGGTGTACCCTGCCTCTCACCCAATGCCCTCTGCGACTCCCAACAAGATAAGCAGTTAGGGAAAATGAATGAATGAATAATCAACCACATCCACCCGGGATGGCTTTAGGAGGACTTAGCGCTGCTGCATGTGTGTTTGAAATAGAGAGTGATAGAGAAAGGGAAGAAAAGGTGGAAGTTGGACTATTGCAAGCAATGTTTCTGTAACTTATTAATAACTCAGAATGCAGTAGATAATTGTCTGCAATTCGTCTCACCTGTTCCTTTGGACAGCCAGTTTAATGCTTGAAGCAGGTGTCGATGACTGCACTGAGAACACTGGTCTCAATCGTGTCTAACACTCGCCACCTGCTTTCAATTTCCTCCACCATTTTAGTGGGGAAAAACAAAACAAAACAAAAATCAAAGCATTTAAATACTCATTTGGACGCTGATTATGACAACGATTGAAGCTTCGAAGCATTCGGGTCAGCCCAACTGATAACACTTCTGTACTTAAGTATAATTACATTGTGATATAGTTAGTTTTACTTAAGTAAAGAATCTAAATACTTCCTCCACCACTGCTCGACACCTCTAGGGGTCAAGTTAGAGAATATGTTTTTAGGTGTGATTTGTGTGAATTGACACCTCCAGGAACAGATGCAGTGCACCGCAGGTGGGCAGCAGTTGTGAAGCAGTATATTCAGCAGAGAAGAAACATTTTGATCTGTTCTTACTTGGGAAACAATGTACAGTATGTGCGTGTGAGTGGGCTGAGATCAAGGTGTGATTCCTGTCAGTGAACTCCTGAGCAGCTAAACGTAGACAGCTTTATCAGTGCCAAGGAACAGTGTGTGAATGTCCGTGAATGGCGAAAAGTCGAGGTTTGTTATGTAAGATAGATTTGGACTCGGAGGTGACCACTGGTCTCACAGTCAGCGTTGATTAGGGAAGACGATTGGAGCATATGTTTGTGCGCAGACTTTGGGTCGGTGCCCAGTAGGCTGACTCATGAAAGGGAGTTATGTCATGACATTAACATGGCAAGGGACATGCTTAGAATTGGGCGTTGGGATTTTCTGCTAATAACATCAAGGTCTATCATTATTTGAATTAATTAAAGATGATTTTATATTCTGCTAATGATCAAACAGGGTGGTCTTGATTTTGAATTTATGTGTCAACTCAACCAAAATAATGTGTAAAACACTGCTATAGAAGCAAGTTCTACAAGCTTGTGTTTTCAAGTAGTTGGTGTCTCTCTCCGCTCTGTCCAGTGTGCCAGGAGACCATATGGGAGGCTTTCAAGATCTTCTGGGACCGCCTGCCAGAGCAAGAAGAGTACCAAAGCTGGATGAGCCAGTGCCAGGAGGGCACAGTCATGGCACAAGATATTGGCAGCTACTTTAGCCAATCAGAGGAGCATCAGGCTCTGGTTAAAAAGGTTAGTACCTGACTAATGCTTGAATAAAAACAGTATCTGTGAGAAATACAGAACATAAAACACTGCTCTGCTTTTTTTCTATTTGTAGAGAATGTCACTGCCAGGTTTGAAAAGGTAAAAGATGCCTCCTCACCTCCCTCGCTGCTGATCCACCATTTCAATCATACATTTATTGATCTCATTATTAATTCTGCGTCTGTTCTTTTATCTGTAGTGAGCCCACCAGGTCCTGGCAACACATGTGCAGGTAAGGTTGTCATGACTTTTACCTGGTCATAGTCTTGCTTGTCAGTTCCCACACAGAGCTTTAGATGCCTTGTGTTCATTTGTTTGTGTTTGATTTTTTTTCCCATTTTGTTTGTGCGTCTCACACTTAGATCCAAATTCTCTCTCAGCACTGTTGCCATCATGTAGCACTGTTTATGGAGTTAGCACCACTAGCTGTTAGCCACTGGCTTAGCCACCTTCACGTTTAGAAACGTGAGCAGACAAGTCATACACTTTGAAAGAATAGTATCAGTAACATTGTTAACACTGTGCTACATTACAGAGAAATACAAAACCGTACTAATGAACCTTCATTAATATAGGCCTATATTTTATCTACAAGTGCACGTCACACACTGAGCGAGCCGCCTGTTAATGACGCTGTGGGCTAATGGGCATGTAGCTACTTCCATGTTTCAGATGATACGTCATGTTTGTAGTCGACCAATGAAGATGAGTTTACATATCACCTTGGGTTCGTCCTTCACCTTCTCAAAATGATCCCACACTTCGGATTTCCTGCCTGACATGTTATTAACTTATTCTTGAGATCCTACTTTTATCTCTAACTGCAGTGTTATTCTTGAGATCCTACTTTTATCTCTAACTGCAGTGTGGATCATCCTTTAAAGCCTGTATTATTGACTAATGTAATATAACCCCTGTTGAAACAATCTTCTTCTATTTCACAGCTCTCCAACACCAAGAGCACCGGAAGCGGTGGAAGCTCCTGAGCTAGGTCAGTGTTACTTATAACAGAATGACATTATGTGACTTTGATCACATGGGCCCAGTTGTTTAAAGAATTCAATCTGGATCAGAACGATCCCAGGTATTGCCATCCAGGATCAGCTAATCCATCTTAATTTTGCGCCAGTTTTTCAAAGCACTACTGGATTCTATCACCCTCATCCAGATACAAACTTTTCAAGATTAGATAACCAATGCTCTAAATCTGACTACATATCACAATGCACAGCAGCACTGAAACTGACTCTGAATCCACCCTTCTGCTGGAAAAGGATGAAAGTTTTGAACAACACATACTGAAGATATGATCCAGATCAAAACCAAAACTGAATTATGTGATCTAATCCAATTTCAGAATCCTTTTTTTCCCTTTAAACAACACTTTTTCAAGATTAGATCCAATCCGATATCTGAAATCCAATCAAATTACTTTTAAATAACTGGGCCCTGGTGTCTCTACTATCATATAAACATCCAATTATATCCGTACCTTTGCACAAGCATCATTGTTTCAGTGTTAGTGAATGTTTCTGTGTGTGTTTGGTGAGTGAATTTGGCTGTAT
Source organism: Epinephelus moara (assembly GCF_006386435.1). NCBI lineage: Eukaryota > Metazoa > Chordata > Actinopteri > Perciformes > Serranidae > Epinephelus > Epinephelus moara. The sequence continues at coordinate 14,961,104 of NC_065512.1, read as the reverse complement.
GCCTGAGATTTCGAGAGTACTCAGGGTCAGGACAGTCTAATCCATACAGCCATCAGGAATTGCAGCACCTGCCAACGGTTTAAGCTCACATCCACTTGAAATAAACCAGCAGTTCCTTTCTTTTTTGCACATGAACTCAACCACCCAGAAGAGACAGCTAAAGAAGAGGAGGTGGAGGAAGCAGCCGCCATTGTCCCAGAGGTGGAGGAGAATCCAGTGAGTGCACACACAGATTGTTCATATAATGTTTTGATAATTTGCACACTGAACTAAAACGTTACTGTGCCTCTTTCTAATGGCACAGCTGGACAATGACATTGCCGTGCAGCCTCCCACCCCGGCTGTGCTGGAGCAGGTGGTGGAGCTGAGCATCCTCCTGACTGGAGAGATGTACAATGACGACCTCAATGATCCAGCCAGCCTCCAGCACCAAACGCTCAGCAGACAGCTTGCTGAAAAGGTTCGTCTCTGGCTCTGACTCCGTCTCTCTGTCTATCTTTACGACTCCCCTTAGTGCTACTGTTTCTTGGCTCCAGACTGGACTCAGTATATCTCCTGGTTTATGGTCTGTGATGGATGCATTGTTAGTTTTAATAACACACACTCTCTAATAGCAGCAGTAGTTAAACCCAAAGTATGTGCTGAAATACAGCGTTATGACGTGTCTTGGGAATAGATAAACCTTTGCACATGGACATGTATGCGCAGGTACTTTACCTTTGGAGGCGACTTCAGTAGTTTTACAGGTACTCGGAAAATTCAGTAAATTTGTTTAGGTGCTTTTTCCTGGCACCAGAAGCCCATTTTTGATTTTATGTCGACAAAGCACAACATTTTTCCTGATTGCTGACCTATTTTTTAATTCTCAGTGGAGATCTGCTATACACATAAAATACATATATACCCACACACGCTGTGAACACACAAACCCAGTTGCCATGAAGAGATTATAAGTGTGAGTGGAGCCGCAGACAGGCTAGTAAATGAATGCAGTGAAGGAGGAATTGGAGGACAAGCCAGGAGACAAAAGGCCCAGCAGACCTTTATTTTTTTGCGTCCTCTTCCTCTGATGGATTAAATAAAGTGGGTCAGTGAGTCTGCAGAACAGTATATGGATTGTTTTTTTTCTCAGTGCCTAGAAGCAAGGCCGTGTAGACTAATAAAAAAAGTTGACCACAGTGCAGCAGTCTGCCTCCAGAGGATTATGATCTGGGCCACAGCACAAAAGACTCAAGACCTTGCAACTGCTTTGAACAAAATTAGCCCTCTTGGTACAATAAATCTGATTTACTCTGCCAAGCAAGTTCATTGTAACCCAGGCAAACTAAGAAACCTCCTCCCGAGGCTTGTTTGTGATGCTTGATCTTTTTTGTCCTTGCAGATCGAGGACGCTTTGCAGGGGCTTCCTGGATTTAAGAGTGTGTCCGTGCTGGACTTCAGGTCAGTGTCTCTGCTGTTGTTTCAAGACTTATTTTATTGCTAGAGAGATGGTCTTTTCATAAAACTAGACTGTGTGTGCACTAGAAAGAAGCAAATACCCTTGAAATTGGTGCTCGATGACCACAGAAAACAGAGGTACTTTTTACACAGTCCTTTCTTTATACCGCCTTTGCATTTTTAGAGAGAACCAAGCGACAGCGACATCATACCGCCTCTGTGTTTGATTTTAGACAGCATATTGGCATTGCAAAAGCAAAAGAGGAGTTACGGATGTGACCAGTAGCACAACAGCGTTGGCCTCTGGTGTGATGTATAACTTGCGTCAGCAGCGCTTTATAAGTAATAACAATGTCATAACATGGCAATAACAATCATTTACCATCTCTGATATATGGTGTTTTACGTTGTCCCATGTTCAGTGGGTAAGGAGATCCTGGACCTCATTCTTTTGCCAATGTACAAACGAGTTAGCTGCTAACTGCTATCAGCTACATTTTAGTTCTCCCACGGTGGGTCACATGTATAATACATCATCAAAACGTCACACCCATGTCACCTATGATCCTATCCTGCCCGCTGTGCCGTTTATACTGAGGTCGTTTCGGTGCTCTGTCTACCTTCGAGGCTGCCTAAGGGGCCGTACACATGCCACGTCTGTAACCGCCTAGTAAACACAGGTGGTCACGTGCTGGGTGCTAGTCTTGTTCCTCTTCTGTGCCAGTTTTCAAGAGCGCAGCGACAGGTTGCGTCTGAGGTTTCTAAGCAACCATAACAAGCACCATATCATAGTCTGTTTACCTGAAATCCTGAGTGCAGAGCTGATCTTTTCACAGGTTCTAAATTAATCAAGACTGTTCCTGTTTTTGGATTCTTCGTTCACCTGTTTGTGTGTAGGCCCATTGTTTGTGGGACAGCTCTGGTAGCCCTGCACTAAAATGATCAACTTTTCCGAATTTAACACAGACTGGTATTTATGGAAGAAGGAGAAGATATCTGTCGGCTGTGATTGGTTGGTCCCCGTCACATGACATGCGGTGCGTGCTGCTGCATTCCAAAAATTGAACTCTGTTTATCTCAGGACGCAGCCGACGTGCCCTAAAAAACAGGCGCTCGGGAACGCATGCATGCTGTTCTAGCATTGCTGTTATGTTGCTCTGGCGTCGCTCTGGCGTTTGAGCGCACCTGCTGCCTGTCTACATTGAAAACAATTAATTTGAGAGCACAAAAAATGAGGCATGTGCACGGCCCCTTCAAGGTGAGACAACTTTGTCATCCCATTCCATGATCTTACCTTTTATACAGAAGGCAGCATAATGGCATGAAATTTCCGCCTTGAAGAAGCAGTGTAAAAGGGGTTAGAGAAAAGGGCTGTGGTTGTCGCTTTTGCTCAAGAGGTAGAAAGCCTACAACTACCAGAATGCACTGCCAATAAACCGATAAACGCTCCTGCTGGTGGGTGACATAATGCAAGCTTGGCCATTTCCACACTGGAAACAATATGGTGGATGGCTGGTAACAAACGATCTCAAATTACAGTTAAACAATAAGCTAAATATGTTTCTGAAAGCATTTTAAAGGCCATGCAGACACAGAATCTTGGTTCATATTTTATCAATGCTTCTTAGTTTTACTGTCTGACAGTAATTTAAGCCTCCATTTTATAATACAGGAAACAGTATGACGCCCGATTCTTGTTACAAATTCTCATATTATAGACAGTGCACTAAAATTTGTTTTTGAAGACGTTTTTGGCAAGTAACATAATTTTGTCAGCACTGCCTAGTTGTATGTTTGATCAGCATTCGGTTTGAGTTTGAGACAAAGAGTTGCTTCTATACTCTTTGTGTCTGCAATGGGCTACTGCTACAGTGTAGCTACTGCCTACACTGTTATGATACAAAGCTGGACTTTTATGACTAAAACTACCTCAACTTGTTTTATTAACCCCGTTTCTCTCTTCTTGTTTCACATAGGCCCCCGAAGGACACCCAAGGGTGAGTCATCAGTACCAGCTGTTGTAGTTTGACCTGGAATATTCTCGTATTTAAGCCCACAGATCCCTATCAACCATTCGTTAGCTAGATCTGTGTGAGTGTGTGTGGCATCACCTTCATCTCGCACTGTATTTACCTGTGAGCACGGGCACGTGTTGAGGTGTGCCACTAGTTGCCTGTGTTAATGGACTTAGTGTGGTCACTCGCCTGTTAAGTGGGATCAGGATGGGGCCAACCAAGTGAGCAGGTGCTCTCCTATAGAGACGATTAGCGGGGCTTTACGACCTCGCCAATCAGCCTCTGGAGGAGCGATGGAGAGGAGGAGGGTTAGAGGGAAAGATGTGTGTGTTGTAAAATGGTTGGTAATAGTGTGACTGTTTTTCTGGCTGTTGTAGCACTGGTTGTGGAAGAAGTATTTAGATACTGTAGTTACATAAAAGTAGCAATACCACAGTGTAGAAATACTCTGTTACTGTTACAAGTAAAACTCTTAAGGTGAAAGTCTTTAACATTTTAAGAAATACAATTCACACTTATGCACTGTAAATATAGGGCAACAGCCGCTTAGCTTCGCATAAAGACAGAAACAGCCCAAAGTAACTAAATCCACCTACTAGCTCCTCTAACTTACTAAAATATTTGGCAGTTTTGGGGGGCTTTAGACACACATGTCCTGCTCTTTTTGTTTTCAACTGTACTTTGTTTACACATGGCCATAATTGTACATACATATGACATTAAAGGAACACCTCACCAAGAAAATTACCATTTGTACTGTATATCAAACCATGTAACGTTGAATTACGGAAGAAAACATTGTTTTTCTTGCATGCCTCCATAGTGAACGAATAATCCAAAAGTCTCGATATTTTTGCAGTAAAAGGGGCCACGTTTCACAACAGCAAAACTATAGACCCTTTTAGGGTGGAGAGTGTGCTCTGGATAACCGAATGGTACATTCAGACAGTGCTCTGAATTTATGATTGGTGCTGTTTGTGAGTGCGCTCTGGCACTTGAAATGATTATTTCTGAATGCACCACTTACATCATCTTCTAAAATGCATGTGTTTGGGAAGTACTGAGCGTACGACTGGTTAAATGAGACTTGGATTATGCTGCATGAGTTGTGTGAGAGTTTGTAAACTGTTTTTATATACAGTTTTTTCTGTTGTTAAACATGGTCCCTTTAAATCAGTTCATTAAGACTGTTTTTCTGTTTTTGGATTCTTCGTTCACCGTGGACGCATGCAAGAAAAAAAAGTTGTCTTCACATACAAATGGTAATGTTGTGGGTAAAGAATTCCTTTAAGTACACTGAGAAATATACCGTATCTATACCTTCCCACGGTGATGCTGTGGTTAATCCTGCATGCTGCTGCTAACTGCAGATCCCAGTTCACAGCAGGAGTAGAGCTCTGCCTGCCGCTGCGTATGTGTGAAGCTACAGGGGGAAAAAATTGGATCTGCTTCTAAACGGGGCCGGCACGTGCTCAGCTGTCCGCCAGAAACCCCACAAACTAGGTCAGAGTGGAGGGCTCCCAGCAGTCAAATGAAGGCTGATAGATTGGCTTTTTCCAGGGTCTGGAATCTCTTGTGAGGTTTCCATGTTCATTATGATGATATTGATCATTCTGCTGACTCGGCCATTTTTGGGCCTATACTGTCGAGCTCCTGCATGCCAAGCAGGAGTAAATCACTCAAGTCATCAGTCATGTGTGATCGCTCTACAGCTCTTTTAACAGGTTTGACGTTAAATCGCGCTAATGATGAAGTGACTTTCATCCTGTAAGACACTATTTTGTACTCTGTTATTGTAAATGTGCCTATAAAATGGATGTAAAATGGTGTTTAGGTGCTGATGTGTTGATTGGGAAATTTTCTCTTCAAGTCCTGTGCTGTAGTTCATTTTTAGCCTAACATTATCTTTTTACTTCTGGTGATTGCATTTAGGCTTCAAAAATTATAAAGTGGTGTTCATTTGTGATCTTTCTGATCAAAGTATGTAAGTATTATTAACTTTTTATTGCCACAGAGCTTATTTTTTGCTATAATCCAAAATCCAGTGGAAAAATCCCATAGGCTTTTTAGAGTGCTTTCACACCTATCCTGTTTAATTCAGTTCAATCAAACTCAAGTTCATTTACCCCCTAAGTGTGGTTCGTTTGGGCAGGTGTGAACACAGCAATCACACTGGGGCACACACCAAAACAACCAGACTGAGACCTTCTTGAAGAGGTGGTCTCTGTCTGGTTACAAACAAACTCTGGTGGGGTTCGTTTGAGGTGAGAATGTGTTCCGACCTCGATTTAAACCAACTGCAGTCGCATTACACATTCTTTGGGTTAAAGTGTCAACAAAAACTGAACTTATCTTCCTAAATGCAGAATTTGTGGCAGATTTGTTGCATTACACTTAAAGGTGTACCTATAAAGAGGCCAGGGAGTGAATATCACAATACATTTCCACTCAAAGAACGGTAATGTTGAATAACTGCCCTGAGACTATTCGGTATGTGACTGCTACGTATTTGTGTCTTCAGGCTGGGTGGTGTTGTGGTGGACTACGCTGTCACAGTGGCGGTGGATGGAACAGGAGTGAGCATGGAGCAACTGGACTACCTGACGCTGCAGTCGAACCTGGTGGAGAGCTCATACCGTGAGGTCGTGGAGCTCCCCACGGTGGTCTACACCATCAGCGAGGTGAAGAACTTCATCACTGAAGCCCTGCATAACGACGCACTGGAGAGCGGTAAGATGATGGCCAGTGCACGACTGCTGATATTCCCCCCACTGTAACAGAACACACACATGCCACCCTTATAGCTGTTTATTTAATTGGCATGGCAGCGCCGGGAACACATTGGCAAAGGCAGTGCATCCAGCACAGGGCAAACCTCCAAACGTCATATCAAATAGAGACGCAGTAAACCCGGCATTGATATTACAACATACGCTACACCACTTGAGAAAACATTCCAGGGTTTTAATAGTCTCATCTGTTTCTTATTTGTCTGCTCTCTCTGTCGCAGAGGACAGAGACATATTTATAAGAAGCCTCAGCTCAAAAGTGGGCCATTTTTAATGAACGAATAACAGAGTCATCAGTTATAAGAACCGTGTATTTATTCTAAGCTACACTTAAATCCTTGTCATTAAGTGGTCTGCAAGGAGAGCTGAGCAAAAAGGATGTTTGAAACCTGAGCATCCAGTTTTTTCTTTATTTAAGTCCTTTATTTTGGCTCAAACCCAGTGGATCTTACAGTTACAGTACTTTACTGGACACAGGATGGACGGTATAGTAAAAATAAAAGATAAAAAGTGATGCAGCAGAGGACAAAAAAGTAACGCACACACTCTCAAACGCTCACATAGGGATATTTAAACCACTGCGCATCTGTTAGTCTCAGCCAGGCAATAAGTAGGTTAGCTGCAGTCTCCTTCTGGCCAGCAGCCTTCACCAGAAATGTGAAGAAATTGAATGATGTGATAATGTCTATAGCATCTCCTCCTCCTGTGAGATTTCTCCCTGCTCATGTGTTTGAGAAAATGCGTGTCATTAGTTAGCGAGCGCCCCTGGAGATGAATGCCATCTGATGCTCACATTAATTATAAGCTTGGACATGTGAAATGAGGGCTAAACACTCTCATATGGCTGACATGTGTATCTGGGGAACTTGAAGGCACTTCTTGGCTTTGTTTTTCTGCCTTGGTGGCGTTGCAGTAATAGCCTTGGCCCCACAGCGGCTGATATTCGCTCCAGATTTTAGCTCTGATTTGTAGATATTTACCCCTGAAGGTAATGCTGTCAAATAGAAAGCTGTCGGTGCTGAAATGGCACAAAAGGATTCTGCAGACTCCTGCAGGCATGATTATTTTTGCTATTTGGCCCATTTGCATATTGTGTGTCAGTTTATATTAATATTTGTTTCCCCCCACTGGTTCCACAGTGTCTGAGGCCCCTGAGTCTGTCAACGCTGCAGACGGAGCCGCGGTGAGTTACCTCCACAGCTATCATGACAACAATCTCTCTCCGTGCTCTCCAGCTGCTTCGAGCTCCACAAAGCTGGTTCATCACTTTTGTTTAAGGAAGCTCGACAGCTGTAGTATGAGTGATGTTGCGATAACCTGTAACTGGCTTTGTGATGTTATCCAGACCCACACCAGTGCAGGTAGGGGATGAGATCACCAGTAAGGATGAAGTGAGGCTTTGAGGATTAGTTTGGCTCTTGCTATTATAATCCACTGCTATTCTGGGGCAAAAGCTACAGCGAGTGCGCCGCACCACAGCGAGCGACGAGGAGAGACAGCACATATGAGTTTTTTCACACAAGTAATACCATCCAAAGTCTGTCTTTATTTGTGCTGTCTTGTGGTCGACTGTGTGCTTTGATGGTAATCAGAGTTTGGGTTGCACTAAATGTGTCTGCTGGTTCACTTTGTAGCTCAGCTTGCTAAGTGATTAATTTGACTCATTATACGAGTTGGGAGAGTTTGGAAAACTTCTCATCAGTAATTGATTCACAGGCAACAGAGCAGAGCTACTGTGCCACCGAAGCACTTTGCTGCCCTGGTTAGGATTTGGATCATTTTTGTTTCGGCTGCTGTTTTTTCGAACTCTTTATGAGTTGATATTAAAGTGTATGACGCCTGCTGTATGCCACCAAAATAATTAGACTTTTAACAGCTCAGCCAATACATGAATCAATAGCTGTTGCACATTTATTAATTGAATTTGCATCTATGTAATTCATCAATAACTCAGAGTAAATCTGGTGTGCAGATATGAAGCAAGCTGAGCACACTTCCAGTAAAGGTGGATGAGAGCAGTTTGCCTTTAAAGTTTTCACTGGAAGCAGCGATGACAATATTGGACAACAAATCCCTTGGCAGTGATTACGAACCAAAAGTGAGATGTACAAGAGACCAAACATATTGAAATAATCAGTTTGTGACAATAACAAGGAAACTAAATTCCCAAAAGTATTGGTCAGTTAGCTGGAAACAAACAGAGTGTCACCAGTGAAAGATCAACCATCATGGAAAATACAACAGAATAATTAATCAAAGACATAAAATCCGCAAGAGTGAAACTAAAAAGAGTGAAACACATGACAATTTTCCCAACAGTGGTTCAAGAGTGTTGCATGCGCAGCACTATGAGCAACACATCAGCCGCGTTTGTGTTTTGGCCGATTGTTTACATGACAGCGGCATTTTTGGTGCCTGAAAACGCAACGTTTTGAAAACGGGTTCCAGAGTGCAATTTTTTGGAAACGGCAGCGTCTCCGTTGTCATCTAAACTTGCAATATGCAGTTCCTCTGAAAACGGAGACTTTTAGCACATGCGCATTATGGTTCCAGTCACTAGGCATGTGCGAGAAAGTTGACCGTCACAGCAACAATGCCGAGCTCTGTTTGTGCTGCTCACCCTGTTGATTTGAAGTGAAGTGTAGATCTGTTACTGTAGCAACTCCACCTCGTCGTCCATCCAGACAAAAGTTATCTGTGCATGNGTGTGAACAGGGATCGTTTCAATAACGTCGTCATATAAACGCAGAAGTTTTTTAAAACGCAAAGGACAGACTTTTCTGTTTTTAGAGAAACCGTTGTCGTCTAAACAGGGCCTTACGGTGCTTTCACACCTGCCCTGTTTGGTTCGATTCAATCGAGCTCAAATTCGTTTGCCCCCTAAGTGCGGTTCGTTTTGGCAGGTGTGGACACAGCAATCGCACTCATGTGAAAGCAGGACCGAGACCTTCTTGAAGAGGTCGCCTCGGTCCGGTTACAAACAAAGTCTGGTGCGGTTCGTTTGTGGTGAGAACGTGTTCCGACCTCGATCTGAACCAACTGCAGTCATATGACACATTGTTTGGGTTAAACATGAGCATGTTACAGTCCTGGAGGATTATTAATGTGCACCTCCTCCTGTACTGCCTTAATATGCACATTCAGCACCTCCAATGCATCAAAACATTGTTTTCTAGATGGAGCCTTTTTGAGTGGTCTCAGTTTGGTTATTTGGTCCGCACCAGGGTTCGATTGACAGCTTTCACACCAGCCCAAACAAATTGTACTAACTGCGCAAACAGACCTGAGTTTGTTTTGATCAAACCAAACAGGTTAGGTGTGAAAGCACCCTTAGAAAACTAGGTAGTATATTAGCATGGTTAGCAGTTAGCTGATTGTAGAAAAATCACAAATTAACAGTCACAAAATACATGATTAAAAAGTACCTTTGGATAATTTAATAAAAAGATAAGATAAGTATTTCCTTATGTGCCTATCATATTCCAGCGCACAGTTAATTTGTCTTTTGCTTTAACTTTACAGTTCAGTCTTTGTGATAATTTAATTCAAAGTGTACCAACAGCAGGCCCCCTGATTGGCCTGACCTGTAAACACAAAACAGCTGGCCGATCAGAGTTCCTCTTGCATGGCACACTCTAAGTGAAACAGGGCCAGAAAGTTGAGGTATTAAAGCCTGTTTGTGATGCAGATTAATGCTGCCGATGAGTCAACGGACGTCATGATCCTGGAAGAGGACACAGAGGATGTCAACAAAGATGATGTCCTGCCCGAGCTCTCTGAAACTAACACAGTGTCCGCAGCAGAAAATGACGTAATTGTTCTGGAGGAGAGTGTAGTTGTGTCTCCTGCTCCTGTCCTGACCACGAGTGCACCTCAAGCTGGCAGTGAGTGTTTATCCTGAACACAAGCAGACATTCAGTCATGCATTTTATCCCCCTGTGGTGTTTTTCTCTTTCACCTCTACCTTTTCTTTTATTATTTCCATTTTTGTAACACTCTTGCAGTCTTGCACTTCTGACTGCTTTATGTTTGCACTAAAACTACTTCTCAGGAGATATACAGATGATTTCTGTACCTCTCAGGTCTCATTTTGTCGATCTTAGATTAAATGTTTTGTCTGTGGGCTCTGGAAAAATGTTCCCAGATTGAGCTGAGTTTCTTCTCGTCTTTGTTTTCCCAGGCATTGAGGAGGAGGGTCTGTTACCAGGGGACACTGTGCAGACTCCTGCTGTAGAAAACCCCCCACCAGAGGAACTCCCAGCTGAGCTTCCCTCCCCTGAGCTGCCAGAGGACCTCATGCTGCCTGAACCACCAGTGGAGGTCGAGGCCTCTGGTTCAGGCACAGCCAACGTGGAAGACCTGCTCCAGCCATCTACACCCACAGAAGAAGTGTCTGTTGAGAAGACTGGATCAGAAGATGGGCTGATAATAGAAGATGTCCCCATAGATGCAGATGCAATCTCTGAAGCTGAAACTGTGGATGTTGAGGTTGCGGCAATTGAAGAAGAACCTACTACTACTACTCTGGAAGAGGCAGAGGCAACTCTGGAAGAGGCAGAAGCAACCCTAGATGAGACAGAGGCAACTCCGGAAGAGGCAGAGACAACTCTAGATGAGGCAAAGGCAACTCTAGATGAGGCAGAGACAACTCTAGATGAGGCAGAGGCAACTCCGGAAGAGGCAGAGGCAACTCCGGAAGAGGCAGAGGCAACTCCGGAAGAGGCAGAGGCAACTCTAGATGAGGCAGAGGCAACTCCGGAAGAGGCAGAGGCAACTCTGGAAGAGGATGAGGCAGAGGCAACTCCGGAAGAGGCAGAGGCAACTCTGGAAGAGGCAGAGGCAACTCTGGATGAGGCAGAGGCAACTCTGGATGAGGCAGAGATTCCAGAGGAGCTAGAGATCTCTACAATCGCAACTGAGACCACAGAAGAAGAAGGCCTACCTGCCCTGGTCCCTCCTCATGATGCTGTAGATGTAGCGAGCGAAGCATCAGAGCTGGAGGCTGCAGAAACAGGTCTGCTTCCTGTTGGTGAAGACTCGGTGGAGGGCACAGAAGAAGACTCAAACCTCACAGATGTTCCGTCCGCAGATGAGGAAGTTAACCCAGAAGAACCTGTGGAAGACGCAGAAGTCAACGTGATGGTGACGTACCCTGAGGAACCTGTATTTGAAGAGGGTGGCATGGACAGCGAGGGACAAGAGGTGAAGGAAGCTCCCGGAGCTCCATCTGTAGAGGAAGTAGGCCCAGCAGCTCCAGAGATCTCAACAGAGGATCTGACAGAGGATGAGATCTTGCTGGTTAACAGAGATGAACTGGAGCCACCAGTGACAGATTCTCTGATCCCTGCTGAACCAACTGCCCTGTCTCCAGAGAGGGAGTCGCCTTTCACCCGCATCTCTGACGTCAACCCTGCCCCTGAGCAACCTGACATCATCATCCCTTCAGTGGTGGAGGTAAAGCAAAATTATCTGCCCTAAGGTGTCAAAGGGCAGCATGTCCATGTGCGCCTAGCCACTGCTGGTGTGGGGTTGTACATGTAAAATAATATGGGTGGCTGTTTTGATGCGTGATGTTCAGCGCCGTTGTGTTTTTGCCTTAAGTCTCAAACTTCTGATGTTCTCAAATATAAAGTCTGGAGCGGCTTCATAGATAATGATGGAAGCCTGATTTTGTTAAACCACAGAATGCTTTTCTTTTTAATACCCAAATGAGCTTTATTCTATTGTAGTGTTCTCAGCTCTGACACAGAAAATGTACCCATATACTCAGAACATTCCCCTGGGTGCTCTCAGTGTCATCTAGAACATCTTTCCTAATTCATTGTCTATGGAGCAGCTCCACACTTGATGACATTACAAATTTGAGTTTTAGCACTTCAGTTTCTGGATTTGGGAGAGAGTTGCTCACATTTACTATTTTTTTGGATGAAGTAACCATTGTTATGTCCCAGTTAGAAATAAACTATGCGTGCCAATACCCATACTACCATACTATTTAGTATGCCAGGAAAAGATTAAGTATTTCCCAATACATAGTATGTCAAATGCAGTATGCCAAAAACACCAGGATGTTCTACTACATCCAGTCAGATTTTACAGCATGCAAGCCAGCATGCTTTTCTGGCTATTCTGACCCACAATCCCTAACCCACACCCAAAATAACTCTCCCCACAATCAATCTTTCAAAACTTTTTTTTTTACCCCAGATCCAGACCACTAACAGCGGCTTGGATGATGCCACCAATGGAGACCAGGACTATGATGTGATACATTATGGTTATGGTTTGATTAACCACACAGAGGAGGGCAGTACTGGCTTCCCGTTTGGTGTGGCACACGGCACAGACCATGTCAGTCTTGCCATGCCTGTGAACCCTGGACGAGCACTGATGGTGTTCTTCAGCCTGAGGGTGACCAACATGATCTTCTCCGACGATCTCTTCAACAAGAGCTCCCCAGAATACAAAGCTTTGGAGCAGCGCTTCATAGAGCTGGTAAACGTCTCACATTTACCATACTTGTGGTTATCAGTGTTCCCACTGTTGTGTTGTAACATCCAACTGTACATCTTTTCCCAGCTTGTGCCCTACCTGCAGTCCAACCTGAGTAACTTTGAGAACCTGGAAATCCTGAACTTCAGGAACGGGAGCATTGTGGTCAACAGCCGGATGAAATTTGGCAAACCTGTGCCACAAAGCGTCACCACTACTGTCTATCTGATCCTGGAGGACTTCTGCAACACAGCCTACCAGACCATGAACCTGGCCATCGATAAGTACTCACTGGACGTGGAGTCAGGTAGGTTCTCATCGATGTACACTGTGATGTTTTTACGAAAGCGCTGGGCAAGAACAACTGTAATAGTTTGAAGCTTATGTCAGATTTTTCTTAAAGAGGTAGTTCGGATTATTTCTATGTTGGGTTGTATGGGGTACTTATCCATAGTCAGCATATTACCTACAGTAGATGTTGGTTCGGCTCACCCCTAGTTTGGAGAAGCAGGCTGGAGTCTACCACAGAGAATAAGCAATATACTGCTGTGGAGGGGGGAGAGCATTATTTTAGCCACCTAAAAAAATTCCACCAAAAAACCTTTCCTTTAGACATCCTGCTCCAAACAAACAAAGAAAAGTTCAGTTCTCAGGAGGATATACTGTCTGTGGATAAGTACCTCATACAACCCCATTTAAAAAAATCTGAACAACTTCTTATAAGGAACTTTATCCTTTTCTTGCAGAGAGTTGGATTAGAGGATTGTCACCACTTTCATGTCTGTGCAGCAAATATAAAGCTGGAGCCAGTAGACAGCTATCTTAGCTTAGCATAAACACTGGAAATGGGGGGAAACAGCAAGCCTGGCTGTCCAACAAATTTGCCACCCAGCACCTGAAAAGCTTTTGAAGTTGCTGGGCCGAGAAGTAGTACCGCTCATAACCCCCTGTAGAACTACAAACTGTTGTTATAAACAAACTAGTTAGTCAGGCTAACTGTTTCCCCCTGTTACCAGTCTTCATCCCATGCTAAGCTAACTGGCTCCTGGCCCCAGCTTCATAATGAAACTAAATATGAGACCGGGTTTGATCTTTTCATCCAACTCTCAGCAAGAGAGCATGTTTCCCAAGATGTTGAATCATTTCCTTAATGGGTGTAACTTCAATGAGTCAGTATTGAAAGACATGTTAGTGTGTGAGGAGGCCTGGGAAAACAGGTGTCGAATCCCTGACGTGACTCTTATTGATCTAAAGAGGTGAATGTCACGGTCACATCAGCTGGGTTGAGATAATCAGGGCTTCCCTGGACTGCAGCCAAGTTGACACATGCAGCATCATTAACTGCACTGTGACCGACTGATTACTGTGTGCAGCTCTGGTTTCACACAGTGTGTGTATTTTATCGCCTCCAGTTTTCATAATGAGGCTCAATTATGGAGCCAGCGTGACATTTCTGTGCTCTTTTTTGAAAAATGTCTTCATGTGGTATCGATCTCCATGCTTCTGTGTATGAGAACATCATCAGTTGTAATCACCCATTCATAATATCAGTGATTCATGCTTGTGTTTATAATCATGACTGAGCTGCTGTAATCTGTCAGAGTCACAGCCAGCGCACAATGCAGGATCCCAGCATGCATTGGGGCTGCATTAGATTGGGAGGAAGAATGGCCTTTTATGTGTCTGTCTATTTTGGGGACAAAAATATTGTAGTCAGGTAATTTAAAAAACATCAACTACAATTTAGAATCTTGTGTTCAACAATAGGCTGTTATTTTTACCAGTACAGCAACACGTGGCTGGTATTGTTTTCACCTTGTAAGTCTGTGTGTGTGGGTGTGTTTGTGCATGTCATCATGACAAAGTGTTGTCCTGGAGACAGATTGAAGTGGGAACTGCAACAGAAGTGGTTTTGAGTACTCTGCCAGGTGATAATATGTCTGCAGACAGATTTTGTTACCGCAATAGCGTCACAACTGTGCAAAACTCAGTCATAAAAATTTACAAGTGTCTTGCTGAGATGATAATGAAGGCTGAGCTTTAAGATAGGTGTGGTCCAAACAAGTGCACCAGAAGTAAAGGGGTATGACATAGGGAAGTTGTCATTGCCCTGTACCCACATTTGTTCACAGCCACTTCCCAGTTTTAATCAATCATTCCCTTTCACTGGTCCAACCCAGTCTGGGGCAGTGATTCCCAGCTGGTCCAGGCACAGGGTCCAGATAGCTCCTTACTCATTAGTTCAAGGTCCACACACTTTAACACGTATGGCGTTGTCAAGCTAGTTTGCTGTTTCTGTCACTAAAAGGACAGCTAGTACTCCTTAAGTCAGTCACTGCACAGCAAGAAATGACACTTCAAAATAACAGCCCTGTGCTGGAAATTCACTGCACTTAAAAGTAAAATGTGTTTTTTATGAGCTTGACACATTTGTGAGTCACTTGCGATCCATTCAGAATGGACCACCAGTTGGGAACCACTGATCCAGGGCATATTGAATTAATCTGGCACACTTCATCTGTTTCATCAAACTCACTTCCCGCATGCAATTACACCATACACACCAATCTTGCGCCGCAGCATCTCAAGATGGTCTCTAGTATTGAATTGAGTTTGTTTACTGTTGTTTTATTTTGGTGTAATTTAAAAGAAAAGTATGCTTATTGGCTTTACTGCAGAGAGTTGGGTGAGAAGATACTTTTTTCAGGTCTGTATGGCTACTGTCAGCAGCCAGTTAGCTTACCTTAGCATAAGGACTAGGACCAGCTTGCTTGGCTCTGTCTGATGGTATAAAATCAGAGTAACGTGATGTCTAAAACTCATTTGTTAAAATGTTATATCTAATTTGTTTTATCAAAGTCTAAAAATGTCAATTTTTTGAGGTTTAGAGGCGCTGGTAGGAGAAATTTGTTAACTTAAAACAGAGCCAAGCGAGCTGTCTCCCCCTGTTTCCAGTCTTTATGCTATGCTAAGCTAAGCTAAACAGCTGCTGATTGTATATTTGTCTTACAGACAAGAGAGTGGCATCAATTTCCTCATCTAATTCTCTGCAAGAAAGCGCATAGGCACATTCTTCTTCTTCTTCTTCTTCTTCTTCTGTCTATATCCCTTTTATTATGTGTGGGTATTATGGGAGTGTTGGGTCGGTAAATGAGAGCCATGTACATGTGTTTTATGTTATGATTGTGTCCATTTTACCGAAGTGTGTTGTATGTTTTGTGTTGGACCCCCTCG
The DNA here is from genome assembly GCF_006386435.1 of Epinephelus moara. Classification (NCBI taxonomy): domain Eukaryota; kingdom Metazoa; phylum Chordata; class Actinopteri; order Perciformes; family Serranidae; genus Epinephelus; species Epinephelus moara. The sequence goes on along the minus strand of NC_065512.1, from coordinate 14,945,137 downwards.
AAAACGAGATGGTTCATCTCAAGGGGCTATGCGGTAATAAAACTTTGTGAAATTTCCCAAAAATGTTGAGCTTAGGTCTGTGCTAGTCTGCATATTGATGATTCTAGATCTTTTGAGATAATAGACGTGAAAGAATTGATACGCCTCTTAAAAAAGCAGATCACCTGCTTTTTTCAGTTTCTTCTGATGCCTTTAAAGTTAACACCTCTGCTTCTTTAATTTCCAGGTGACAAGGCCGACCCTTGTAAGTTCCAGGCGTGTAACGAGTACGCGGAGTGTAAAGTGAACAAGTGGTCGGGGGAGGCGGAGTGTGTCTGTAATGCCGGCTACTTCAGCGTGGACGGCCTGCCTTGTCAGAGTATCTGTGAGCTGCGCACTGACTTTTGCCTCAATGACGGCAAGTGTGACATCATCCCCGGCCAGGGAGCCATCTGCAGGTGGGTGGGGATTAGGGGGAAGTGATTTGTGATTGTGTGTGTGCTGGGAAAGTGTGTCTGAGTTTGCAGGTTTGCAAGGCCAGTGCTTCCTAACAGAAACAGATTGTCAACGGTTCATGCACGAGGCTTAGCTTCCCGTTTTAAAATCAGTTTGTTTGACTGGATGTTGATCATACGAAGGCAGATGATGTCCAGTGCACCCTAAAAGCCTTTCTTTTATCCGCCTTTGGGTGTCAAAATGTGCTCTAGCTTGAAGAATTATAATCATAACCAAATACATGGAATAGAGATTTAGTTTTACACCTTCATTGGCTGCAAATACCAATTAACTGTCTCCAAACTTTTATATTTTCTGGCCCAGATCAAGATTGTTTAAAAGAAAATCATGTCAACATTTTTAGTCAGAGCTCAAACCTTTGGCAGTTTACTATACTAATCTAATTGTGCCCTTCAGCATTCAATGTACTATACATAAATAAGAACAATGAGCACCATTTGTGGCGGCATAAATACTCAGATTTGTTTAATACTGTGATTTATTTTTTAGCTCCAGGATGCATATTATCACATTTTTGTTTGGTGAAATACTGTTTATTATATAGTGTTGCAGCCCTCTTTTATTTCCGTTATTATCTACAACATTTCTAAGGCTTAAAATTACGCTGTGTGTGTGTTTTTGTGGGTTTGTGTACGTGTTTTCATGTCCAAACAGACATTTGCGTGGTAAGATGATGTGCCAGTACTCCAGATCCGTGACAGAAACGTGTCCTCTGGTTTGGTTCAAGCTCTGTTGTATGTGGTGCACTTGAAATTGAATAATTATGAACAGACAGATAGGAGGCTGTGTGCCCAGATGAGTGCTAACCTTTGTTTCACACCCTCTACCACATCATAAAACATGCAAGCAGCTCCAGATGCTGTTGGATTGTTGTTTACTCCACGCCATCCAACCTAAAGTGCTGCATCGTTCCATGGAGACAGGAAACAAACATTTGAAGAGTTAGTTTATTCCAAAACATTTCTGATTTAACGACACATACGGAACATTATAATTGTTATTATTAACTATGTCAAGACACAATACGAACATGATCAAGTCATTCATTTCTACATTCTTTAATTATTCAAGACAATAAAAACCAGGAACAGCGATGAGGATGTTGTTCTTCCACAGTTTCCTGAGTGCTTAAGAGTTTTAACAAGGATTCAGTCTGTGTTCAATTTTTGTTTCTGAGTGGAAATTGTTTTAGCTGACAAGGTTTAATCATCACCTCAGGTGTCGTGTCGGGGAGAACTGGTGGTACAGAGGAGAGCACTGTGAGGAGTACGTGTCCGAGCCGCTTGTGGTTGGCATAGCGATCGCCTCAGTAGCGGGATTCCTGTTGGTAGCCTCCGGAGTCATCTTCTTCCTCGCCAGGACGTTACGGGACCAGTATGACAAGGATGAGTCAGAGGACCCCATACGGTGAGGCAAACCACCCACGAATCATGAGTTAGATCTGACATCTAATCCATGTTATTCTCACTGGGTCTCTCCAGTTTTTAGATTTAGATTTTGTTTACTTATCAGTAAGTGACACAGTGGAGATTTAAACAGATCTTTTGCTAAGCCCTGCCCCCCCCATATGTGCTGTTGTCGAGCCTGTCAAGCTTTCGCCACCACATGTCAAGAGGGGGTTTTCAGTGACATCAGTAAGAGATAGTCCAAAGGAAATGATAGCACAGTTTTGTTATAATAGTCCTGAAATATCAGAGCAAAGTAGGCAACACAATAGGCTGCATGTTGGTGCAGTCGTTAGCATTGTTGCCTCACAGCAACAGGGTTCCTGGTTCAAACTCAGGGTGGGGAAACCCCTCTGTGTGGAGTTTGCATGTTCTCCCCATGTCAACGTGGGTTTTCTCCAGGTACTGCAGCTTCCTCCCACAGTCCAAAGACATGCAGGTTAATTGGTGACTCTAAATTGTCCATAGGTGTGAATGTGAGTGTGAATGGTTGTCTGTCTCGATGTGTCAGCCCTGTGATAGTCTGGTGACCTGTCCAGGGTGTACCCCGCCTCTCGCCCAATGTCAGCTGAGATAGGCTCCAGCACCCCTGCGAAATGAATGAGTTCGACTGAACCAAACTGGTCTGAGTCTGCAGCTGCCTGGACCAGAGAGCAATGTGAAACAGAAGAGCGCTCACTCTGCTGCAAAATCTGGGGACCAAAATGTCCCTAAAAGTACACTGCACGCCCTCTGACAAAAAGAAGAAAAATTCTGCTCAACTTGAAGAATCACAGTCGTCTAAGGGGTCTCAGACTTATGATGCAAATTGACTTTCAGGGGGCAGCCCTAGTATGAGCATTAAATCAAAAACAGCTTGCTAGGCTGCCCACATGGGATCAAGTCCTCAGATATGAGGATCACGTATCAACAAACCAGCATACATCAGTATTAGCCTAATTTTATGCATGATCAATGATGATAAAGATACTGAAAAATGATATTGCAGTGCAAAAATAGCATAAAGTCAATATTTGAGAGACCTCCTAAAATTTCACAAATCATGTTTTCAGGTGAGCTAATGTCTTATTCAGAGGAGCCAAGCGTCCCCTGGCTCCACTGTCGTTTTTTCACCCTGACTGTATTTCATCTTCTAGTAATATTTCCAAACATAACAAATATGTCAGGCTGAATTTAAAATATGTGCACAAAACTTTCACAAGAGACCCAAAATATTTCTGTTGGACATGAAGGTGCATCATGTTGCGTCCAAAAATGTAGCCTTGGGTCTGAATAGATGTGCAATTCACATGTAGAACAAGCAGAAACAGCATATACTTTATACAGTATATGTGACTCTGACACTCACATATATATTAAAACTCTCTATATATTCTATATAAATATAACCTACACCACACTGCTTTGTAAAATAAACAGTATGTGATGAATTAACCTGTCAGATTCTTGCTGTTAAATATATTCCTTGACATAAGCAAACTTTACGTTTCTGTTTGATAGTGAACAGAAACGCTTAAATTTAGTCTGTTTGAAGTTTTCTCTCCTCCACAAGATCGTTTTAAGATTAAAGGAGCCTGGTTACTTTCTTTAGGGGACCGAATAAGTTGAGACATGCCATGACTGCATCCCCAGTTAGACAGCCAAATTTATCCACACCACCATCCCTGTACTCCTCTGCACTCACAGCAGGAGATCCACCTCTCTGTGCCTGGGTATCTATTTACTCCTGTCCTGCTTTAAGCCCTCTGTTACCTTTTGTTTTGCAGACACAAAGACACGCAAAGTATCTGTTCACCATCTATCTGTGTGTGTGTGTGTGTGTGTGTGTGTGTGTGTGTGTGAGTGAGTGAGTGAGTGAGTGAGTGAGTGAGTTAATGAGTGAGTGTGAGTGTGAGTGTGTGTGTGTGTCTGGCATGCTTCCCAGAGCAGCCTGTGGAGAAACACTGTTAACCTAAGCCAGTTAACTGATCAGATATGGTGCTGATCTATTTCCAAAAAGCCTTAAACACCCAACACAATAGGCTCTCTGTTAGTGTGGACTCAGGCAGTAACTAAAGGGACTTATCCAAGGTTAATGAAGGTTAATCAGTCATAACCACTGCAGCTCAGTTTTCTTTTCTGGCTTTCTACATGACGTGTTGCTTTGTTTATCGTCCTGGCTCCATGCTGTGACTGAGTTATTTGTGCATTGCTCCACAGGCGAGCAGAGAGTCTCCCGTCTCTGGAGAGGGCGACCAAGTACAACCCCATGTATGAGAGTGAGGCCACCACAGGCTACAGCCACTACTACCGCCGCTACCCTGAAGCTCCTGTGTACAGCAGCGCCAGCGCTGAGGCCTCCACTGATTTCAGCAGCGAAGAGATACGACACATCTATGAGAACAGTGAACTGACCAAAGAGGTGTGTGTGTGCTGCTGTTCACTGGTCGATTTAGAAGAAGCTGTATTGTTGTTGTATTGACATTTTAAATAAGTGATCACAGAGGAAGTTAGAGATGATCAGTGGTGGCAGAATACTTATATTTACTTACTTATATTTTGAGTTAAGTTACAAGTAAAATTTATGCACTCAAACTTTACTTAAAGGGAAACTTCAGTACTTTTTAACTTGGACTCTATTTTCTCATGTTCTTGTGTCTAAGTGAGTAATATGGAGTTTTTAAAACTGGTCCAGTATTGAGAGAGATGAAACTGGCTGCAATGTAAACCCTATGGGCAATTGACCTTTTGCTAAGCCCCAGCCCTTAGGTGATGGTCCTGCAAGCTGTCAGAGTAAGCATGGAGCCCTCACTGTAACTAACTGCACTCCTTGAAGAAATATTATCATATTTTTGGAGAAATGAAAGAGTGATTCCAGAGAGAAGCAGACAGAGGGGTCTACAGTCTGTGTTTGAAGGATATATCCAGGATGTCAAACTGACTCAGCAGCAACAACAGGTTAAAAAGACAAAGATAGTTAGAAGCTAAAGCCGAACTATAGGCTACA
>NC_065512.1:14900776-14940164 GCF_006386435.1 Epinephelus moara | reverse complement strand
AGAAACGTATATCTTTATCCAACCTCTCCAGGTAACGAGTATCATTAATACACGACGTGCCCCAGGCACAACATTTAGCTCCAAATCCACAAAACCAGCCTGAAAATGAAGGAAATCTGAAATGACTGCATTAGAGTCAATGGAGCACAGCTGTGTTGTTGTCAGACCCTGGTTTGAGCCGGCCCAGTGCTACGTGAGTAGCCAGTCTGCGTCTGGTGGTGCGACTTTATGAAGGGTCAGTAGCCCATAGTGATTACATTGCAGCCTGTTTCATCGCTGCGGCTCTATCGCTCTCTCAATACTGGACTAATTTCAAAAATTGTCATCTCCGTATTAGTCACATAGATGCAAAAACATGAGAAAATAGGGTCCNTAGAGTCAATGGAGCACAGCTGTGTTGTTGTCAGACCCTGGTTTGAGCCGGCCCAATGCTACGTGAGTAGCCAGTCTGCGTGATTACATTGCAGCCTGTTTCATCGCTGCAGCTCTATCGCTCTCTCAATACTGGACTAATTTCAAAAATTGTCATCTCCGTATTAGTCACATAGATGCAAAAACATGAGAAAATAGGGTCCAGGTTCAAAAATAAGTTTCCTTTTGGAAAAAGTACAAGGTACACGCACTAAAATATACATAATGTACCAAAACAAATGAACTCATTTTGCAGTTGGCCCATATTAGAATGATATAATAGTTTTTTATATTGAATTATGATTAGTAATGCATTTATGTGTCATGACTTTAATGGTGCAGCTGGGGCCCTTCTAACTACTCTATATAATACTGCATAGCTTACTGATCTGAAATGGAGAAAAATAAGTATTATTACATTAACCGGCTTCGTGTGGATGTACACCAAGTCATGGAGATGTCTTCTCTCATTTCATAAAGAAAAATTTATACAGTTGTACTGAAATGCAGGTAGAAGATGCGCCCAGGATGGGATACATCACTGTCATTTCCCACATCAAAAGTTTACCTGACAAGAATCTGAATTGGGAAGTCTTGGTATATTACCAGCTGGCTTTATTTGCTCTTAAATAGGAAGCCATTATATATTTTTTCTGAGTGCCTAATGTCACATTTTGGTTGAGCCACAGCCTGTTCAGTTTGTTTTTTTATCTGCCTATGATGTAATGCTCCCTCCCGACTGATACCATGTGTTTCTGCAGGAAATCCAAGACAGGATACGCATTATTGAGCTCTACGCAAAGGACCGGCAGTTTGCAGACTTTGTACGGCATCATCAAGCGTGAGTGCCTCTGTTGTTTTTCCTTTTAGACTGCAATGAGATAAACACATGGACCAAACGCACCAGGATGTGAGAGAGGGAAAAAGGGAAGTGAGTTTGAGATACAGGAGTCTGGCGAGATTGTGCTGAAAAAAAAAAAAAAGGCGCTGGAGGATGACCAAAAGTTCAAGTCATGCCAAACCAGTGTGGAAACAAATTTATCATCCTTAGATCTTCACCAATCAGGCCCGGAGCTGATACAATGAGACAGAAACCATTAGGAGACACAGACATTCCTCTGTCTGCCAACAGTCTGGCAGTAGCACTGTGTCTGTGTGTTAAAGCGGTGGGTGTTTTTAAGTCGTATCTGGCTGTAGATCACCGCCGTCTGTGCCATGGAGATTCTTCATGCCAGATAAACCCGAGATAAGTTGTAGGCACTTGTTTGTGCAGTGAAGTAACCAATTACAGTAGGAAGATGAAATCTAATGTGTTTTTGTTTTTATGTGCTGCAGCGTCGTGGATACCCGCAGAGAGAGCTCCTCGGTGCACACATGAAGCTCTACTGTAAACAAGGTATTTCTTTCTATTTTAGGACTCTGTTACAAGTACGTAATTTCAATTACAAGTCCTCTGATGATCTTTGTCAATGTTATCAGCTACTGTAGAGTCAGTGGGGATTAAAAGACAGTGAAATACTTAATGTGGGGCTATGTACATGCCAAGACTTTGTTTTTGGAAAAGAAACGGAAAAGAGACAAATTATGATCTGGTTGCATATGGACTAAAGAGCAAAGGGGGTGTAGCTTCTGCAGTTTTGAACATATAACTATAATATACATAATACACGTAAGTATGCATGACGGAAGATTTAAAGGAATAGTACGAACCTTTGGGAAATACACTAATTTGCTTTCTTAGCTTAGCTTAGCATAAAGACCATAAGCAGATGGGAACAGTTAGCCTGGCAGTCCAAAGGTAACAAAATCTGCCTACCAGCCCTTCTATGGTGCACGAATTCAGTGGTTCTCAAATGGTGTGCTGTGATGCCAACCCAGGTGTTCTGTTGGATTTTGTGATAAACAAAAATTAGTATTGCAATATTCAACTGGGCCTATACAAAAAAGTTATGAATTACTGGATCAGCATGTTGTGCACACCCATTTCCTGATAAAGAGACAAACTCTGGCTAAAAAATTTACTTTAATTTATTTTAAAAATACCTTAACTGGGAAAATATTTGTTCCTATTCGCACATTAGTGTGTGACACATCAAATGCCCAGATTGGCAGCCAGTGTGAGGGATGGTAACATTTAAAAGGAGAAAGCCATGAGTGGGACAATGGATCGCTTTATGGTATGCAACAAATAACAAAGCACCAGCGAACACAACCTACCAACAAAAGAAAACCGAAAAAAACTGTCAGTAGACAGTATCACAAAAGCTACCTGTCGTATTTGTTCTTAATTTTATTGTCTTATGTTATGATAAGAGTGATAACACATGTTATAGAAGTCATTGTGCACAGATCTTAATACAGGTGTGCCTTGAGAATTTGACTTGCCGTTTGGGGTGCTTTGGCCACAGAAAGTTTGAGAACCACTGCCCTGATTAACACACTACATCTTGTTTATTAATTCTGTGCAAAAACAAAATCTTAAAACAACACACTGCAGTTTTATTGGGGGTTATGTTGCCTGACCAATCCGTATACAGAAAGTCATTGCTCCAGATCAGGAAAAATTCCAGCACTTATCTCCTGTAAAACCACAAATTGTTGTTTTGCAACTTGATTTTTGCACCAATTGTTTTCCCTTTGGACAGAGCCAGGCCAGCTGTTTCTCCATTTCGAGAGTGGTATCAACCTTCTCTCTTAAGAAACCAATCAAGCTTATTTCCCATCAGTTCAATCTCAAGTGGGCTTACAGCATATTGCAGCCTCATAAACAGAATAGAATATTGTATTTCCTAAGAGCTTCAAGGCGTGTGTCCATGTATAATAAATCTGATAGTGTTTTTCTTTGGCATCATCCCAGGGCTTCATAAAAAAGTGCTCCCATTGCTTTTTTTTGGACATGCTACATGAGGGTTTTGTTTCTGTGACAACAATATCTACACATTGATGCTAGCTAGTTAGCTAATGTCATGCTACAGGGTTGACAATAGAGCTCACAACAAGCTTACAGCGTATACAGTGATAAAAGCCCAACACTCACCAGCAACATTCAGTGTTTGGGCAAACTGCTCCCACAAATGGGCTTTTCTGTCCTTGTTGTGATAGTTTCTGACGGACATAACGTATAGCTTGGGATAGACAGTAGCTAAAGGAGCGGCAGTGACAACAGCGTCTTTCTGAAAAGTTGAGTGAGTTAAGCGCTCGGAGTGGTCGCACAAAAAAGCCAGAGTACTCTAAAAAAGATGCTGGGTGCTGTGCTTTTTCTCTAGGAGATGCATGCTGCCGAAAACAATCTCTCCTCACTGGAAACAATTGATAAAAGACACTGCCACTCAGAAAAAAACTAGACTGTAGTGTGTGTATTAGATGTATCTCATACATATAAAAATGTGGACTCTGCAAACTGACTCACTTTTTCCTGCTGCACAGAAACTTGCCTCTCTGTTAAAAACTGAAGCTCCCTGTCAAGACTCTCCACTTTCTTCATCATGGCACTGTGCGCTCATGGACTGTTTGAGATGGACTGTCATTCAGCACGCTGCTCTTTACTTTCCTGACCAACGACCTCGCTCTGTCTGTCTCTCTGCGTACGTCCCTGAAGTGTTGACTCTTCTTCTTCCTTCTTTTGTGCCTTCTCTTGACTGGGTGAGCTGGTTGTGACATCGAGTGTTTGCTGCTCATCTGCTGGACATCTCCTTTCATGGGAAAACTGGACCGCATCCTATTACTTGAAATGTTCATCACAATTCTGTCTACGCTAGTACTGTTGTTTAGTCAAATATCGAGTTTTGTGTCATCATGTCATAACTATCCATTCTTTTAAAGGGAAGAACTTAAAACTGTGAATATGTATATAGTGTTGCCGTTGGTATGTTTGCTAGTTAAAGGGGACCTATCATGCTTTTCTGTATTTTCTATATAATTGTAGAATGTCAGATGTTCATGTTAAACGTGGCCAAAGTTTTAAATAATGAGGTAATTGTATAAAATAATCCCTGTATGCAAAAACTTAAGGCATGAGATCGTTAGCTTGGGACAGATTTTGTTATATGGTCATCTGCTCCAACCACGCTACGGCAAGTGTTTACATTACATACACTGCTACAAGAAGCTTCATGCTAACATCAGGGAAACATGTAATCTTTGATAGCGATGTTGTCAATTCGTCCCCGATTTTGGATCATATTTCTGTTGAAACATGACTGGTTGTGAAAATTTTGGTTTAGAAGCATTTATTGGTGGTTTTTCACAGGATTTTTTATGGCTGCAAGTACACTGCTACATGTAGCTATCTGCTAACGCCAGGGAAACATGTAATTTTTGTTGGCAATGTTGTTAATATGTCCCTGATTTCTTATCACATTCCTGCTGAAGCATGTCTGGTTGTGAAGATTTTGATTTAGAAGCATTGATTGGTGGTTTTTCACAGGATATTTTATGGCTGCAAGTACACTGGTACATGTTGCTGCCTGCTAACGTCAGGAAAACATGTAATCTTGGCTGCAGATATCTTTAATTTCTTCCCAATTTAAGATAAAATCCCTGCTCAAACATGTCCAGTTGTGTTTAAAAGCTCTAACTGGTGATTTTTCATTGGAGAAAGTGGCGTCATACATGATCATTCCCTAGCTGCAAGTACACTGCTACAAGTAGCAATATGCTAATGTCAGGGAAACCTGTAATCTTGATTGTTAATGTTATTAATTTGTCCCTGATTTGGATCATGTTTCTGCTGGAACATGTCTGGTTGGTTATTCACTGTTACAGTCATTCTCCTGGCTGCAATGACAGTGCAGAGATGCTGAGATACAGAAGACCAGATTACGCTGACCAATCAGAACAGACTGGGCTTTTTTAGGAGGGTGTCGTAAACAGACAGGCGCTAAATGTTTCAAAAAGATGGGGTGAATACAGGTATTCCAGTACAGACAGTATGAGGAATGTTTTCTTTTACATTAAAGCATGTAAATATGTTCCACTAGACACCCAAAATACAAGTATGGACCTGAAAATGAGCATGACAGGTCCCCTTTTATGCCCAGTTCAGACCACAGATTCGCGTTGAGATGAGTTGAAACAGGCAACTACTTGCGATGCGCTGTTCTGTAATGTTCTAAGAACCTGCCAGTTCACACCAATGCAACTACATGAAATGGTGTATCATCTAACTGCAACAGCTCTCTGTACTTATGTTCTGATTTCCAGCTTTTCAGGCTTATTTTGTGGCTGAATATAATTTATAGCTTCTTAAAATATGATTGAGGATAGTGATAGTGAGATACTGGCTACAGCTGCATTTGGAACTGTAAAAAACAAGCATCAGATGGACTGTATTCAGGATATATACGCCACAATAATATGAATAACCAGCACCAATCTCATTAGTCAATGAGAATGTGTGTGTGAGGGGGGCATAAGCACATACAGATGGCAGCAGCAGCTACCCACCGTCCGACATCGAGTTCCTCAGCGGACTTCACTACAAGCCAATTGGCTGTTGAAATCTGCGAGCAGCCTTGCGTTTTAAAACCAGCTGCCGGCGATGTGACCAGTTGAGTTGCAGGTGACACCATCAGCCAGCTTGAGTGGAGCTTAGACGGCTAGTTCACACCGCTGCAACTTTTCTCTGCAGCGTTCTGAAAGGGTTTTGTCTTGTCACAAATCTTTGGTCTGAACTGGGCTTTAGATGTTAAGATATTTAAGATATATGAAATTTACTCTTTATGTTTTCTCAGAGAGACGCGAGTGGCTCTCTTTTAGTCAATGGTGCTATCTTAATTTTAAAATATTTACAATTTAAAATCAACACCGGTGGATCAGCTCTGTATGAACTACTGTACATTAAATGAATAGTCAAACATTATTATCTTTCTATTATAGGCTGAGATGACTCTCATATTTGTCCAGTACATATGAAGCTACTGCTGTTAGCTTAGCTTAGCATAAAGGCTGGAAACAGGTGGAAACAGCTGGCCTGACTCTGTCCACATGTAACAAAATTTGCCAATATAAGCATGTAGGCCCTGCATATTAAACAAATAAAATATAACGTGTTATTGAGGGAACGTTAGAAGTGCTTTTGGACAGACCCAGGCTCGCTGTTTCCACCTGTTTCCAGTCTTTGTGCTAAGCCAAAAAGCTGCTTGCTGTAGCCCAACATTTAATGCAATTCCCAAAATGTCAAACTATTCCTTTAAGATGGCCAAATGTAGTGATGGTGTATATATTATTGCTGTTCATCAATGTAAAAGCAGCCTTTCACAATCTGAATATTATTCCAGCTACTTTTCTCCTGGCAGGTGATTTCTCTGCCTTTTTAATGGCTCCATCCATCAGAAGCTTCGCTGTGTGTTTGTAAATGTACGACGTGGTAGACATGACAAAGTAAAAACAGTGGTGATGGGAGAAAAGCAGAGAGCATGAACCCTCTATAGCTCTGAGATTCAGAAATAAGTGAAAACACGTTTCAGTGGAAAAATGCTGCGGGGCCAAGCATCCCAGGGATTTGATCAAATGGTCTGCTTTCAGATGTCATATGTAATGCAACTGAGGGAACAGGAAAAGCAGGCTGATAAACAACATGTGCTAGTTGGAGAGACAACCTCAAGCTGTGTCTCCTGCTGAAAAAACCTCAAGGTTACCAGCGATTCTTTAAAAAACGATCTGCCCTGTGACTACTTGTTTGGCCCTGATCCTGCTCCTCAATCTGAAAAACCGTCTGACAGACTAATCCCAGTGTTTTCTTTGGTATTCTCACATGTTCCTCTCTGGACTTGTTCTGCTTGATCCCTCTTGTCCCTCGAGTGGACCCTCACAGCTGCAGCTGATTACGATCTGTAGGTTTTAGATTGTTGTCGGCCGGTGTGACCGTCAGAATCAGACACGTAGATCATGTCCTAGCTTCTTGTTTACATTACGTGCTTCTTTGCTGTTATTGTAGAGGTCCACACAGGTGACAAACACCAGTGAAGCAGACTCCTGTGACAGTGTCATGCCTTTTGCAATCTGCATATTCCATTGTGTTTTTATATGCATGCTTTTTTAAGTGTCTGCATACGTCCTCCATCTGCCACCTGGACAAACGGCCAATCACCCCACACAGTATTCTGTCATGTAAATAACTGTGAAGACGTTAACAGTCGTAGGATGTAAATCATGTTTGTCTCAAATGTTTTAATATATGAACATATTCTTTTTATACTGATAACTGTTTCACCACTTTAACAGTGTTATCATACCGTGCAGCTGTGTAAATGACTCATAACAAATTGTAACGTATAAAAATAAAATGTTTTATATAAAATGCAGACTGAAGCACTGTACTTTGGGATACTTGAGTATTTCTATTTTATGCAACTTTGTTCCTCTAGCAGCTGTAGTTACCTTTCAGATTAAGATTTTATGTGGTGGTTAGCTTCGTCACCTCACTGCAAGAGGATTCCTGGTCAGAACCCCAGGGTGGGGAAGCTGTGCAGAGTTTGCACGTTCTCCCTGTGTCAGCATGGGTTTTCTCCAGGTTCTCGGGCTTCCTCCCAAAGACATGCAGATTAGGTTAATTAGTGACTCAGAATTACCTGTAGGTGTGAATGTGCGGTGCGGTAGTCTGGTGACACTGTCCAGGGTGTACCCCGCCTCTCGCCCAGTGTCAACTGGGATCACAGGGTCGGCAGGGGTCAGCTAACAGGATAAGCAGTTATGGATAATGAATGATCTGCCCGTGAACAACATATTTTCATTCCCAACTCGTCACATATTTAGTGGACTTTTGACATTTACATATGACGCACTAGGTATCTTGGGTGTGTCTGTTGTTGATGTTCTGGGACACAGTGTCAGTTTACGCCCGTTACATGCACTGTGTCTCGAAATGTACAGCTTGTTAGATTTATACAACTGTTTGATTAACTACAGTCAAACTGTCAAACTAGGCAGCACTGATAACATTTGAAACAAGATCCAGTTACTGCACAACCTGTATCTCACCTCAGATGTTTTCTGAGACATATTTTAGTGTACTGTTTAGCTGTAACATGATACAGATGATTTAAGCAAATATGACAAAAAGTCATTTTTTAAAAAGTTAACAACTACACCTCTGATGCATCTTTAATGATAATGTAATAGTCCGACCTCTATAAGGTTATTCTAAAAAATGATTATGTTTATTTTTGACACTTTCAGAACATTTGGCTGAACTTTCACTTGATTTCACACCAGCAGCTTAGCTTAGCATAAAGGCTGGAAACAGGGGGAAAAAGCTAGCCTGTCCAAAGATGCCAAAATCTGTAAACCAGTAGGCCACATCCAAAGGAAGAGGTCATAACAAAGCTGTTTCCCCTGTTTCTTTGCCTTACGCAAAGCTAAGCTAAGCTAATGGTCTCCTGGCTGTAGCGTCATATTCACCGTACAGATGTGAGTTGTGTCCATCCTCTCCTCTACTTCTCAGCAAGTAAAGCAAAATGTTAAGATATTCCTTTAAAAATGCATTAACAGAGTAAATACATACTTAATTTGAGGATGTGAATACGTCTGTGTCACTTTTGTCATTGTCAAGAAAACAAAGTGGAAAGAGACTTGCTCTTTCTCTTAGAGTCACTGACATTATTGACTCTTACCACTATGCTGTTGGACCAGGTGTTTGGCTGCTCCCTGATAATCCCAAGAGCAGATTAGCCTCAGCAGGTATGGATTATAGGCCCGTCTGTGGCCGTGATAGTTTCTAAAAGAGTGTATACCAGTAATCAGCCTGCGTCACACTTGTGCACACATGTCAGGGTGTGGCTGTGTAGCGCCTGTGCACAAGTAAAGGACATTGTGTGTAAACATGGCACTGGTCTGGTGAAACAATACAACTACGAGCGTTGTGTCATTGTTGTGCATGCAGAAAAAAATTGGATCCAGCTGTTGTTTCTTTTGTTATGTTTTAGTGCGAGCATTGTTCCAGAGGTTTGGATTATATTTGGTGTGGTTTGGTGAGGTCAGCGGGTGTGCTGGTGGCCAGTGATGGCGTCACTTCATTAAATTTAATATTAGAAAATCTACATTGCCATGGTGACAGAGCAGGAGGGTGTGCCTGCTTTAAGTGGCTGATTTTGGATCTTTTACCTGCATGAAGTCAGTGTCACTGTGGCGCATGGCAGTGGATGAAAAATGGAAAATACAAGTGAGAGAGGAAATCATTACAGCATGCTGACGGACCAACAGGCAGTGTGTTCATGCTGGAGGATAATTTTGGTGGACGGGTGAGTAACAGATAAAAGTCCCAGTGGTGGAGAACATTCCTGACCGGGTCAGTCAACGTATGCCTGGATGAGAACAGCATCTTCCACCAGCTTTGGACTTCTTCTTAAGGCGCTGCCAAGCTATTGGGTGTGTCATATATGACAACGCAATTGTGTGTGACCAGTCTCTGGAAAAACCCTTGTGTTCAGTTGACGTATGCGTTTCTTTCCACAGACCTCACTGCTGTATGTGATATAATAGTAGTAATAATAATGACAAAACTGTTGCAACATGCCTTGACCTCCTTGTATCCCCCAAAATGCAGTGATGTTTTCTCTCCAGAAGACAAGACAGTCCTCACTCCCTTACTATGGAAAATGGCAGTCACTGTAATATTAATTTCAATTTAATTTTAACTGTGTATGAAACGCTAGAGGGCTTTTAATTTGAAACAGGAAGTGGCTTCACTCACTCAATCAGTGACTTTCGCTCTTATAGTGCCAAATAGCCAAATCATAGCATTAGCTCAGGCAGGACATGATGTCAAGCTCAGCTCACATCCCAGCTACATCAGCTGATCTCAAACAGCCAATGCTGCTGCTCTCCCTGCCTTAGGCTTTCCATGTAGGCGCATGGAAGGGCAGGGAGGTAGGCTTTCCATGTAGGCGCATGGAAGGGCAGGGAGGTTCGCTCTCTCTGCCTCAGGCTTCATTTTTGCATGTGGAAGGGCAGAGAGGTGTGCTCTCTCTGCCTTATGCTTTCCACATAGGTGCTTGGAAGAGGCTTTCTGCGTAGGCCCAAGGAAAGGCAGAGGGGCCCCCGAACAGAGCCATACCACCAAATATAATACTGCAAATGGAAGAAAATTCTTTGACTAAAGTGGTCCTTAATTGAAATACATGTTAAAATAAAGAACAAAAGACGGGGCGACAGTACCTCAGTCCATAGGGACTTGGCTTGGGAACCAGAGGGGTGCCGTTTCAAGTTTCTGTCCGGACCAAATATGGGGTGTGGACTGGTAGTTGCAGAGGTGCCAGTTCGCCTTCTGGGCACTGCCAAGGTGCCCTTGATCAAGGCGCTGAACCCCCAACTGCCTGGGGCACCTGTCCAAGGCAGCCCTGTCGCTCTGATATCTCTCAGTGCATGTATAGGTCCTGTTTGTGCATGTGTGTTTTTCTGGGCTGTGTGTATATGACAGCAGAATGAAAAAAAAATTGAATTTCTAATGGAGATCAATAAAGTGTATCTTGTTCTTCTTGTTCTTGTTCTTGTTCTTCTTCTGCTTCTATACATACACAGCAGAAGGGACCTGCTTTCTCTGTACTCACTGGAGCCTGCACAGCCATTGGCTTATATTATAGCATGCTATAGATTTGGAATGAATGGACAGCAGTCATAAACAGAGCAGCTGTATGTGCCCCATGAGGACATACAAGAGAACTATAACGGCAGTCAATAAACAGTATGGCTTCATACAAATGCTCTCCTGAGGATGTGCACTGGACTGTCACTATTTTTTTAAACCTAGACCATATTTTCCCATGTTTTGTGTTTAATTGACTAAAGGGAACATCAGTTTTTTAATATGGTCCAGTACTGAGTGAGACCACTGAAGTCAGCAGCCACCGACAGGTTCAGATTGTTATTATAAGTGTCTCACCTCATTATAAAAGAATCCCTACAGAGACAAACCTTTTTGTTAAAGAGTAAGATCTTTTTTTGTCAAACCAAAAACAACTCCAAAATAAAAGCCACCAGACTCCATTTAAATAAACAGTAATTTTATCATCGTAAAACACAACTTTATTTAAAGTCGACAGAAACAAACTGAAACTTACCAAACCTGTCTGTTTTTTTTTTCAGTGTTCCGACAGTCACAAGCTCTGACTTGGTTGAAATTAACCCCTAATTCACCCAGTTAGATGTGAAGTTTGGTGGGTTTGTCGATTGCAATTTCGAGGCTGCTCCTGGTTAAAGTCATACTATACAGGATTTGTTGCTCATTGTTTGTAAACAAAACATTCAAACTGGGCCCCTCCTCATCTCCTTAACAATTGAGACAGCAGTGGTGGTCCATTGTGGTCAAGTGAGCCAGAGAGTGATTGAAGAGAGGGTGTGGTGTTAACACAAACTAAGTATTGAATCCAAGAAATAAAACATTTTATTCATATTGTTTCACACCAGTTAAGTTCTAAAGCACCATTCCACGCACCCACACCTCTGCACAACCCTGCAGGACGCTGCTGCATTACTGGATTTTTTGTGCTCTACTCTGTGTGTGTGTGTAGCTCATCCTCACCCTTGATCAAACAGAAACACTGACTTTCAGCTTGCATCCACAGAGCCGAACAGAGAGGCAGAGACACCGGTGTAACCTGGTCACTACGTTTTTATAGAGTCACGACCTCACGCTGCTGTTAGCTGGGGCTACACATCGCTACACAAAGGTTAACATCCAGAAAAGTTTCAAACACACCAAAATAAGAAGAAAATAAGAAAATACAGACGGAGGGCAGGTTCTCTGCAGATCCAGACACCGCCACACACTGCTAGTGGGTCATAAGTGATGACTGAAAGGAAATACTTTTGTGTGAAGCAGTCCAGATGAGCGTCAGCACCTCCAAATCTGAGGACATGGTTCTCTGCCGGAAATCGGTGGATTGCCCCCTCTGGGTTGAGGGAAAGTTACTGCCTCAAGCAAGGGAGTTCAAGTATCTTGAGGTGTTGTTTACAAGTGGGGGTAGAATGGAGCGTGAGATGGATCAGCAGCTTGGTGCGGCGTCTACAGTGTTGCTGTGCTGGACCATCATGGTGAAGAGGGAGCTGAGCCAGAAGGTGAAGCTTTCGATTTACTGATCCATCTACGCCCCAACCCTCACCTATGGTCATGAGCTCTGGGTAGTGACCGAAAGAATGAGATCGCGGATACAAGCGGCCGAAATGAGTTTCCTCCGTGGGGTGGCTGGGCTCAGCCTTAGAGATAGGGTAAGGAGCTCGGACATCTGGAGGAAGCTCGGAGTAGAGCCGCTGCTCCTTCGCGTCGAAACGCGTCAGTTGAGGTGGTTCGGCCATCTGATCAGGATGCCTCCTGGGCGCCCGCCGTTAGAGGTGTTCTGGGCATGTCCCACTGGTAGGAGGTCACAGGGTAGACTATGACCTCCCACCGAGAGATTACATATCTCATCTGGCCTGGTAACATCTTGGGGTCCCCCAGGAAGAACTGGAAAGTGTTGCTGGGGAGAGGGACATCTGAGGTGCTTTGCTCAGCCTGCTGGCCCCGTGATCTGGCCCCGGATAAGCAGATGATAATGGATGGATGTTTTTTTATTTGTTTGTTTTCTAGGAAAATCCTGCATAGGATCTTACCTCTGTAGGGATCCTTTCCATAATGTTGTATGTTAAATCAATCTGCATATCAGTATCAGTATTCACAACAACAGCTGCTTTAGCAACCGATGGGTTTTTGTGAGTGTCAACTGTGTTGTAAAAAGCAGCTGCGCAAAGTTACAAATGGAGTTATGTTCGTGAAGAAACTTAGAAACACTTCTGCTGTGGGATATATTCACAGCTTACAGGAAGTCTGTGCTGTTTTGGCTGTGTCTGATCCTGTGCAACCACAAGAGGGCCATGTTTTCTGTTTGTCTGCACTCAGATGGACAGCTGCATCAATCTCATCCTGAATTAAATTCAGCTTTTTTATTTAGATATCAAACTGACTGTTCATTATATACCAGAGTGCATCAGGACATTGAAGGTATTGTGATGGTGAAGGTATAATTATTGGAGCCATTTAAATCTTTGTTGTGTTTTCATGACACAAATGTGTGTATGTGTGTCTAGAAATCAGTGTAGTTTGGAGAGGCTGCAAGTGCGATTGGAGATAAATTAGCACAGAACACTGAATTAATATCTGATTACACAGAAATCCCACTTTTTGGACAGACATCTTAAGTAATCCCCACTTCATCATATTACATGATTATTTTCCTGTCCTCCTGCCTCCTCCTTAACAACAGCATGCAATTATACTAATAAGCCTGCAGAGGTGTTGTTTGATATTTCAATAAGCCTGCAGCTCATTCCCTCGCGTCTGTGCAGTCTTGTTAAGTGTCTTATAAAAGTCTGCTGATTTATGAGCAGACAAATGACAGAGTAAGGCAGTAAGGACGGCCCTCACCAGCTGGCTATGAAACACTGCGAAGACACCATGGAGTTTATCTCCAGAACCTGCAACATAAAAATGAGTTTGCAAGTGTATTCATTGCTCCCAGCAGCTATTTGGGAATGTTTTGTCATTAAAGATGACGTCTGGAGGCAAATCAGCTTTGATAGATAAGATGCAACAAGCTGTGGGACATGTCCGAGGACTGATATCATTTCATACTCACTTTCATCACTTTCTGTCGTAGCACTTTCTCCTCTGCACCAGTCCCTCCTCTGGTCATTTCCTTTTAAACCCTATGACTGTGTATTTTCTCTCTCAGCCTGATGTGGCCTATTAATGTCTCCAGTATGTTTTCTTATGTGGGTGTGTGTCAGTGGGAGAAGGACAGAAGAGGAGAGTGAATCAAAAACGAGGGAGAAAGTATCAGGAAAGGCACGTGGCTGGATTACTGCTCTGTTTTCGGCCCACGTGCCTCACCAGCAGTGTAGTGTAGTGCATGTAATGGGTGACCAGGAGTTCACTGGCTGATAGGAGGGTGCAAGTCATCATTTGCATTTTCTCAAGTCCCACTGGCCTGATAGTGATTGCTTCAGGCCACAATCTGCCCGTTATTAAACACTCAGCATTTATCACCAGATATTTCCCCCAGCACTTAAGGGAGACGAAAATTGAGCGAGATGGAAAGTTCATCAGGTGGCGACAAACTCCACTTGAATGCTAATGTTGCTCTTATCTGCTGAATTTAAACAGGCAAGACTTGTCGGCTGCTTTTTGAGGTGATAATATGTCAGTGCTCTGCTTACAGTTTAATGCGCTGCTCTCATATGGCCAAAACATCAGTTGATGCAGGTGTAATGACACACAAATGAAATGAACTTTGGCAAAAATCCTCAGTCTTCGGCAGGAAAAGCAGTGATGACTTGTTAAAAAACAACTGTTTTTCTTGGCACTATCCCCGGTGGAAAAACACAGACAGGTCGCACAAAACACCCACGTTTAGAGCCTAAAAACCTGCTGAAGAAAAAAAAAAAAAGATAACTAACACAGATGGGTTGCTACAAACCTGTTTGGAGCCCAAAAGCCACTGGAAAGACTTGACAGGTTGCTACAAAACATTTATGTTTGGTCCCTAAAAAGCCACTGGAAACATATCTAAAGGTCACTACAAAGCACTCATGTGTGGGGCCTAAAAAGCTGGTGGGAAAACACTGATGGGTCACTTTAAAACAGTCACGTTTACAGCCGAATAACTTACCGAAAAAAAAGGATGGGTTGCTACAAAACAGCCACATTTGTAGCCCAAAAGTGGCTGGAAAGACACAATGGATTGATACAAAACACCCATGTTTGAAGCCTAAAACGCCACAGGAATCACACTGACAGGTCGCTACAGAAAATCCACATGTGGGGCCCAAAAAGCCAGTGGATAAACACCAGTGGGTCACTACGAAACACTCATGTTTAGAGACTTAAAGCCGCTGGAAAAACACTGACTGGTTGCTACAAAACACTCATGTTTGTAATGACTTGCTAAAACACAGCCAGTTTTTTTGTTTTTAGGTCTCAAACAGTGGTCTGCACCTTGGCAGGTGTTGATACAGGTGAAATGACACACAAGTGAAATTATCTTTGGTAAAAATCCCCAGTCTTGGGCAACAAAAAGCAGCAATGTCTTGGTAAAAAACAACTGCTTTTCATAGCACTATCCCTGGTGGAAAAACACAGACAGGTTGCTACAAAACACCCATGGCTGGAGCCTAAAAACCTGCTGGAAAAAAAAAACAAAAACCCCAGACAGGTTGCTACAAAACAGCCACATTGGGAGCCCAAAAGCTGCTGGAGAGACATGACAGGTTGCTACAAAACAGCCATGTTTAAGGCCTTAAAAGTCACTGGAAACACACCAACAGGTCGCTACAAAACATCCAAGTTTGAGGCCTAAAAAGCCAGTGGATAAACACCAGTGGGTCACTACAAAACACCCACATTTGGAGACAAAAAAAATGCTAGAGAAACACTAACAGGTTGCTACAAAATGTTCATGTTTGGAGCCTAAAAATCTGCTGAAAAAAAAAAAACCCAGACAGGTTGCTACAAAACAGCCACATTGGGAGCCCAAAAGCTGCTGGAGAGACATGACAGGTTGCTACAAAACACCCATGTTTAAGGCCTTAAAAGTCACTGGAAACACACCAACAGGTCGCTACAAAACATCCAAGTTTGAGGCCTAAAAAGCCAGTGGATAAACACCAGTGGGTCACTACAAAACACCCACATTTGGAGACTAAAAGAAATGCTAGAGAAACACTAACAGGTTGCTACAAAATGCTCATGTTTGGAGCCTAAAAATCTGCTGGAAACACAGCAATGACTTGCTAAAACACGACCAGTTTTGTTGTTTGTTGGTCTCGCACAGTGGTCTGCACCTTGGCAGGTGTCTTGCCAAGGTGATTTGTCATGCACCATTCTCTCCACCTACCGATGACGAAGTCAGCTTATATACTAAGTCACTGTAGAAACATTGATATGATATGCATGAAAAGTGCAAATGTATTTGTGGTTTGCATTTGCATTCTAAAAAAGAAGGAAAAAAATGAAGTTGCTTGAAAAATGTGTCTTTGTTTGCATTTTCCATGCAAACCTTTTTTTTTTTTTACTCGACTTGTTAGTGCATTCTTAAGTGTAACTCTTGTAGGTTTTATGAATACTGGCCCAAAAATCAGGATATAAACATGCTTAAGCCAATTCCCAGCCAAGTCGAGAATTTGGACTTCCTATTGTACATCATATAATTCATAGGAGTAAAGTAACATTCAAGGCAGACAGATTAACATCTACACAGCCATACATACCTCTGGAGATACATTCAGCATAATGGGGTGTTGATTTCAGCTTGCCCTTGCATCACCCCATTTTTCAGCCTGCTTCTAGTTCTCATCCCCAAATCCCCACTTGAAGCATAATTTCAGTGTTTTGGCAATTATAAAAAATGATGTATTGCAGTTTGTGATAGTTAAATTCTTTTCTCTTGCTTGGCAGTCGCTGCCAAGGGCTTCTCTCTCTGTCACTCTGAGGCCTGGTGGTTTGTGAGGTAACCTCTTTCTGAGGGTGATTTATACCACACAGATGTTCTGGGATGAGCAGTCATCCTGTTGGGAAGTAGTGCGTGTGAGTGCCTGTGTGATGAGTGTAATGCCATTAGCTGCGATGCAGAGCTGTCCAAGGTATTCTGCAGGGGAAACACTTAAGGTCCTATGGCGCTGTAATGAAAAGAGCTTTTCAAATATTTTCCCCACATTTAGGAGAATCTGTTCCTCACTCTCACGGTGAGAAAAGGCACATTAGTGCAGTTATACTTTATCACAGTGGTTTCCAACCCTTTTCTGTCTGATACCCCCACAGGACCTCACAAATAAGCTCAAGCACCCATTCTCTTACACCACCATGTTTCAAAAGACAACTTTTGAATTTAATCTGGATGTGTTTCACATTTTTAATTACATATAAGTTTACATTTTTACAGTATTTTCTTTGCATACAATTGAACTGTCAGTGTTTTGGTTGGTTTGAGGAAGTTTGCATCCATAAGTAGCACGAGCAAATGATTCACCTTTTTAGCCAACACTTAGCTTCCTGTTTCAACTTTTTATCCATTACTTTTTTCTTTATTTCACCATTTATCCATTCATTTTAGCTATATTAGCCTAACATTTATCCAAAACCATTTGTTTTAGCCAGTCATCAGTTACTTTTAGCTGACAACTCTCTATTTAATTGGTTTTACCATTAGCATTAGCTAACCATTTTGAGCATTTATCCATTACTTTCTCTTTTAACGATTCACCATTAGCCTACTTTGAGCTAACTGAGCAACTGTTTGTCAATTCAATATAAAAGGACATTTAAAACAGTTTAAAACATGGATTAACTGATTCATAAAATCATAGAGTCGTAAAGATTTAAAAAGGGTTGCAGCAGCGTGAAGTCTAAATAGAAAGCATAAAAAGAAAGAGTTTCAGACCTGTATCAGGAAGTCAGAGCTAGTTAAAG
Organism: Epinephelus moara; assembly: GCF_006386435.1. Lineage (NCBI taxonomy): Eukaryota > Metazoa > Chordata > Actinopteri > Perciformes > Serranidae > Epinephelus > Epinephelus moara. Next base: position 14,922,319 of record NC_065512.1, on the reverse strand, counting down.
GCTAAAGTGAACACATATGTTTTTAGCTTTCTTTTAAAAATATTTAGCAAGCTAGCTTCCCTGGTATCTATAGGTGGTGTGTTCAATTGCTTTGAGGCGTAATTAACAAAGGCCGCATCACCGATCTTCTTCTGGCTGTTGCTGGGAACCTCCAATAAACCAGCAGCAGTTGATCACAGTCTTCTTGAAGAAAAATAGTGAACAACTAACGAACCATTTGAACTGTTCACTTACTTTCAGTGGTTCCACCTCTGCTTGCTGGCTAGCTACTAGCTACTACTCTGCTAGGTACTCCCCAACTCCTCACTGGGGTCATCTCTATGTTCCCAGGGTCCTAGTCTAGCCTTGTGTTGAGTTTTGAGTCTCTTTACATAAACTGATACTGTAAGAGAATGGTAAGGGCTATCATTGAAGTTAAAATTGTAAAAAAAAAAAATGAAGTGAGAATAATGTTTTAAATGCAGTTTCAGCCACTGCAGTGATACCAATGGCTAAAGTCAAGAAAACTGTCTTGTCTGCAAGTTTTAGGGTGTAAGTTGAGTACAACAAAGTCTCCTAAATGTGTCATATTATGACACTGATCTGAAGCACAGACGCCAAGCCCTGAAAAATAACCATGAGATCATGTAGATCTCGGGACAGCTTCCCAGTGGGCAGTTCCTCTCATGGAGTCCCTAAAACGGGTCCAAAAATGTTTAGATACCCTGATATTCTAAATCAACGTGCAGGAAGACGTGTCTTCAGATAAAACCTGGACATCTATACTATGAGTGAAGCATTTTGTCACACACAGTTCATACTGTCATCCCTCTTTAATCAGGGATAGATTCAGACCAGGTCCTTTGGCAACAACACAAACCAGTTGGCTATTTATCAGCAAGTATCAATTGGATATTTGGCCCCGGTTATCTCTCTGTTTTGGTGATTGTTGTTGTGTTGTTCAAACACTGGACCTACAGTCTAACAGGCTGAGACAGTCTGTGTAAAAAAGAAAACCTTTGATGCGATGAGGCATTTGTCCCCACTGACACAAAAAATGCAAAATTAATATTCGTTTTCTTCTCGTTTCCAATTGTGCTCTGTCGCTATTATATGGGCGTAATGGAGTGTTCCCTCCATGACATTATTTATAACTGCACTGGAACTGCTAAATCAAGAGTGTGAAAAACATGATCTCAGCTGTCTTGTTCCAGACCTTCTGTCAGCGAAGACTTCAGCAGGGGTGGATGGGAGCAAACAGTTCATCTAAGGGGATGGATGTGGCAGGGAAACCTCCCCTGACCCATTAGCACCTCAGTTTATGGCGACCAACAGGTATGTCTTTCCTGGATTGGGAGGAAGCTGCTCACGTATCCACTGAGCTCATAAACTGATGTCATTCTAGCTTTTAGTGGCGACGGTGATAAATGTTAGGAAAAATATGTGACTTCTTCCTCCTTTATGATAAATAAATGCTTTCTGTTTATGAGATTATGATTTTACAGTATTGGTTTTGTGAGCTCATCTGGGGGTCTTTGTTGTTTTGGTTGCATAACTGCCTGCTCCATGATGACTGTTAATGAGCGAGGACAAGACAGGATCTTGGACAAATTTAGATCAAAACGTCCCGTCTTATTTTCTTTGGTCGTCTTTGTGTGTGGAATAATAATACTCAGTCATTCCCAAATGTTCTCCCACTTTGACATCTAAAATGAGGAATGATCAAAGTCAAAGTCAAGCTGCTGTTCACCACATTGACCCGAATGTCAGGCTGTTGACCTTGGCAGCTTGTGGGAAACTGCGGAGAGCAGAAGTCACAACATCACATGCCTCTGTTCCTCTGGCGTCTGACTGAATGCGATCTCTCCTTCAGCATTTCATTTGTCTATCTGAAATAAATGAATCGGGATCCTGGGGTTTACTTTCCATATTCTGAGACAAATCAGCACTCACAACAGCACTTGCTAATGGAAACTGAAACCTTTGTGATTTTAACACAGTTAAAGGATTACTTAATGAGCATACCAAAAACTAAAGCTTCCATGAAAAGTTACAATCATGGGTATTTGCATCAGTGCAGCTTGGTTCCCTCCAAAGTCACTAACGCTCTCTAAGTCAACAACTTTATAGCTGTGATCTTTTGTCAAGCTGTGACGTGTGAAGTCTTACTCTAAATGATCACTTATGACCCACTAGAAGTGTGTGGCAGTGTGTTTGTTGTGAGTGTGAGGTTGGGACTTTATAAAGAGGTAGTGACCAGGTAGTAGCACCGTGTCAGCGTGGGTTTTCTCCAGGTACTCCAGCTTCCTCCCACAGTCGAAAGACATGCAGGTTAATTGGTGACTCTAATTTGGCTGTGAGTGTGAATGGTTGTCTGTCTCTATGTGTCAGCCCTGTGATAGTCTGGCGACCTGTCCAGGGTGTACCCTGCCTCTCGCCCGATGTCAGCTGTCATTAATGGACTGCACTTGCATCGCACCTCTCTAGACTTCAGACCACTCAAAGTGTTTTACCCTACCTGTCACTTTTACTCATTCACACACAAATTCATATGCTGTTGGTCGAGGCTATCATAAAAGATAGCCCCTTTTACACTGCCAGATTTTCCGCCAATGTTGGGCCTTTTCGCTGGCAAGCTGCGAGCGTTTAGACACACAGAACCGGATTGGGAAGGGATAGGGAAGTCATATTGGCAGAACCCTTTTAGTTTAAACAGATCGAGGCGGTCTTCCACAACGGTAGGGGCTGTTGANGTTGGGCCTTTTCGCTGGCAAGCTGCGAGCGTTTAGACACACAGAACCGGATTGGCGAGTTGATCTGAGGTGCCCAATTTTCCGCCTCGTAGGGAAGTCATATTGGCAGAACCCTTTTAGTTTAAACAGATCGAGGCGGTCTTCCACAACGGTAGGGGCTGTTGATGACTTGTGGGAGGAGCTGTTGATGACGCTGCACGTGCGAGCCACTGGCAGTTTAAAAAACAGGAAACAGCTGATAGCAGGAATTAGCGAGCAGCTAGTGGCAAGAGGGAAACGCAAACCTGACAGACACAGTAAAGATGAGCAACTGGGGAGACAAGGAATTGTGTGACCTCCTTGCCCTCGCAAACAAAGAGGCCATTAACCATCAGATGACAGAAACAGTGAAGAACGGGCCGACTTACGAGAGAGTCGCTGAAGGACTGACCAGCCGCGGCTTCACTCCCACGTCACTGTTTACATCACACGCTGAGCTACACATTTTGTTACTTGCTCACGCCCCCCATTGCCCCGAAAAAGGCGCATTCTGTATAAACAAAAGTAGGCAGGCGGCATTTTGCTGCACTCCCTGATTTTGTTTTTATACTGCCAATGCTGAAAAAAGACTGATTGGGCTTTCCTGCAAATTTGCACAATTCCTATCTAAAAAGGGCTGAGGTCACCTGCTACGTAACCATTCACATGCACTCGCACAAACTGGGGCTTGGTATCTTGCCCAAGGGTACTTGGGTATGTAGACTGGAGGAGCAAGGGATTGAACTATTAGTGGACGATCAGGTCTACCTCCTTTAGCCAACACCGCCCTGTTAGCTGTTATAAATGTCAGTAGGATTTTAAATGATGTTTCTGGAACAGAGGAATTCACCTCAGCTGTCTGTTTAATAAGCCCCCTTTTCTGCCCTCAAATAAAGTCAAAATTGTTTGTTAATGGTTGGCTGCAGTTTATCATTTAACCACATGTGTGTGTTGTGTGTGTGACACTTGACCTGCTGGCTGCAGCATCAAGGCAGCATTTGGACGAGACATAAACTGCATGGAAAAGGAAAACAGCACGAGACAGTGTGCAGGTGTAGAAACCAGAGTGGACCAAAAGCCCCTCTGAGGCCCTCCGCTCATGTGGAGAGAGCAGCTGCAGAGTCTAATATAAGTCTGTAAACAGCAGACAGTAGCAAAACCATCAGACTGTTCATCATCATCAAGAAGTTGAACCAAACACAAATCCTTGGAGACGATACTTTTGTGGTCAGAAGCTTAATAATTCCCAACTTTCTTTTAATTTTCGAAGCATTCGTTCTGCACGTGCAATATTAATGCTTGTCCTGTCAGGAGACATTTTTATTTATTACTATTATTATCTTCAAGCTAAGATTACGCTACTTGATGTATGACATTTCAAGCACTCAGTAAATGGGTTCGTGAAGACCCTCTGGATATTTGGTTGTTGAGAAATAGTGGTAGGACGTGATTGTCTGAGGGTTTCTCTCTTTTTATTTAAATCTGTCAATCAGTATTGTTTCACAGCACTTCAGCAGTTTGATGCTCTCTAAACCTGACAACTTTCATTGGGTTTTACAAACATTATGGTTGGAATGGGAGTAGGTAAAATAGGCGTTTTATAGCAGCACTAAATAAAAGAGTAAAACAGTGCACAGATCACCGATCATTGCCCTTTCCTGGAGTATAATCCATTCGTCAATACTGTGGAAGCAGTCTCTGGTGGTTCATACCTGTTTTTTTGTTAAGTAAAAGTCAAATATTACTGCTGACCACTTTCTAAAGCACACCAGAAGATCGAGGAGGATTTCCTGTCTCACAATCAGGCATGGGTTTCTGGTAATTTCACTACAGTATGATCAAGAACTTGTGGAGACCAGAAACTTGCACAACATAATCCATCACAGTGAAAATGAAGTCCAATTTTTAAAGCCACAATACTGCAGCTTGTGCTAGTGATTAATTTGAAAACTCACGCTTGGTGGTGCGCAGTAAAGACAAACAGAAATAAAACATGGATGTCAGGAAAGGGATCAGTTCGTTGGTTTTTGTGGTGTAATGCTGGAGTTTCCTCAAATGCACTTTCAAGGAAGATTTTCCCAAACACTCCCAGCTTGCAACTGTATCACCATGCATCAGTGTGGCTTTGGCAAAAATGAAGCCAGTTAAAATGTATATTGTGATCGATTAATAGGGTGCTGAAATTAATTTACAGCAGTAGGTGCCTATAGGCAGTGAGTCGAATTATAACCTTGGATGGTCAGATGTAGAGAAAAATATGCATTACTTACAGTTGGTGGGCTAAAACAAGAAACCACATATGTATTTACTTACTAACAGCAGAAAGGAGCACAAAAACCTGGACTTATTGCCCATTTAACGCAGTAGGTGATAACTTTTATAAAGATATTGCTTGAATGTCTCCAACATGGCAGCTGCGTCACAAACTTTCTCATTTTACAGCTAAACAGTACACTAAAATATGTTTCTGAAAACATTTGCCCCTTACAAGTTGGGAGTGAGTTACTGCCCCAAGCGAGGGAGTTCATGGGTGCTATGCCAGACTACCTACGGTCATGAGCTCTGAGTAGTGACTGAAAGAATGAGGTTGCAGATAAAAGCTCCAGAAATTAGTGTCCTCAGAAGGGTGGCTGGGCTCAGCCTTTGAGATAGGGTAAGGAGCTCGAACATCCAAAGGAAGCTCGGAGTAGAGCTGCTGCTCTTTCGCGTCGAAAAGGGGTCAGTTGAGGTGGTTCGGGCATCTGATCAGGATGCCTCCTGTTGGAGGTGTTTCGGGCACGTCCAACTGTTAGGAGGCCCTGGGTCAGACCCAGAACACACTGGAGGGATTACATATCTCGTCTGGCCTGGGAACGCCTTGGGCTCCCCCAGGAGGAGCTGGAAAGCGTTGCTGGGGAGAGGGACGTCTGGAATGCTTTGCTCAGTCTGCTGCCCCGCGACCCAGCTTCAGCGGTTGAAAATTAATGGATGGATGGATGGAAAATATCTGAGGTAAAAAATAGGCAATGCAGGAGCATGTGATCAGCGCTGCCTAGTTTGACAGTCTGACCACAAATCACAAGCAATGATTGACATGATTGACAGCTGCGTCTAAGACTCCTTGGCTCAAATTGGTTGTTTTCCTTCTGAAGTCATGGATTCTGGCAAATGCCATTAGAGGCCCTACGAGAAGGAGGAACATAAATTTTTTCACAGACTATCTGTCTCATGTACTACTTGTTATTTTCATGAAAATTACTAACTATGGCTTTTATGTTTGGCTGAAATCAAATCCTACATTCTCCAGGGTGTAACATCAGGGGCTGCTTCACAACTTCTGATCCAGCTTTGATGCAGCGTTTATCAAACCAGCTACAGAGATGTAACTAATGTTGGACAACCAGCATGAGATTTACTACCTTTGTTAAAAATCTATGTCACGGGTTAATCTTTTATTTATGGGTCAAAAAAAAGATGACTACCCATGGTGTGACAGGTTGAAAGACTGCGTTGTGTAACAGATGAAGAGCAGACAGTTCATGTCTGTCTGTCACATCTCTTCATCTTGGGACAAGCTACTCTGCGGGGGCCTCAGAGCAGCTATAAAACCAGTGGGGCCGTCTATAAAACACATGAAAACGACAAGCCCAGGTTACTGCAGCGTTGCTGGGTCACGGACTGTTTTTACCTGATGTTTTTTTTGGCCTTTAATCTTGGTTGGCGAACACCACCCTGAAGCTTTCTGGGATAAAATATTGTGAAGTCTAACTTTATTTATGCCCAGACAGATTATTTTAAGGTGTTTGAAACTGACACACATCCAAGTTAACATAGTCTGTTTCTGTTACATAACAGTGAGTTGTGTCAAACATGTGAGAAATGGAAAGAATGGAATCTATTTTATCCTGCTCATTATTTGCTTTAACAACAAAGTATTCCCACAAAAATAAAGAATTTTTACTATTTCCATATGGTGCCATAAAAAACCTTTACAAAACAAAACACCACAAATATCAAAGCAAAACAAAACAAATAATATAACATAAATCATGCCATCATAATCAAAACCATTGTCTCCTGAAGCAGCAAATGCTGTATTTAATAAGCCCTTAGCCAGCAATTGTGAGGAAAGTTAACACCCTTATGGAGGAGTTGGACAGGCAACCCAATCACCAGAATAAATGTTGGCATTGTATGTTTCTGCAAACCCCAGATATGTTACATTTGTATGTTATGTCGCGAATATGTTGAAACTCTACATTGTGGTTAACGCGTGGTTTGGTTTAGACACAAAAGTCACTTTGTTGTGGTTCGGGTACCTGGTTTTGGTGGCTAAAATGCCACTGGAAAATGCAGTGATGTCTCTGTAAAAAAAACAACTGCTTTTTGTGGTGCTATCCTGGCTGGAGAAACAATGAAGGCTTGGTAAAAAAAAACAGCCACTTATCGTAGCTCTATCCTGGTGGGTTTGCAGCAATGTCTTGGTAAAAGTCAACTGCTTTTTGTGGCACTATCCTCGGCTGGAAACGCGGCAATCTTACTACATAATGACGAAAACTGTCTGTGGGTGTGTCTGTGTCTCTGTTCCACGTTTTTCTCCTCACTGACTTGCTCAATCCATGTGAAATTTGGCACATCGGTAGAGGGTAATGGGAGGATACGAATGAAGCAATATTACATCAATTGGCCAAAGGGGGGGCGCTATAGCAACCAATTGAAATTGCAAACTTCGAATGAGCATATCTCATGCCCCGTATCACATAAAGGTGTATAATATGTCAAAGGTTTCACCCATCACCACGCAACTTTGTAGGCATATGACCACACATAATCTGAGGGGACCCCTCCATTATTGACCTGATCAAACAAAATGGGGGCGCAAGAGAGCTAATTTCTTATCTAGGCCTAACTGCCATATCGATTTTTACTTAACTTGGTAGATATGTAGAACAGGACGCCTCAAGGTGACTGGAGAAATTTAACTCTAATTGGCAACTGGGTGGCGCTATAACAACAGAAAAATGCTTAAAAATGGCTAAAATGCGACCGATCGCTGTGGCTCCCCCTGTGGACCAATGTTATTGTTTTCTTTCTAATTTTTGGTATGACTAAGTCATGGTATGGTATGCTATACATAATCACGGAAACTGTAAGTGTGTCATTCTGTCAGTCAGTCATTCTGTCTGTCCCACGTTTTTCTACCCACTGATGTGGCCAATCTATGTGAAACTGCACATAGGCATTGAGGATTGGCATAGGTAGAAGGTGACAAAGCTACCAATGGGTATGGACTAGTATCTGAGTAAAAAACAATTGCTTTTGGAGGCATTATCCTGATGGGAATGTAGCAATGTCTTGGTAAAAAACAACAACGAGTCTTTGTGGCAGTAACCTGGCAGGAAATGCAGTGATGTCTCAGTAAAAACAACTGCTTTTCATGGCCCTGTCCTGGCCGAATGAATCTGGGATGAGTCTGCGTACAAGGACGAGGTACAGAAAGTGTCTGAGTTGTGCTCAGTGAATAACCTTACACGGAACACTACAAAAACAAAGGAGATGATACTGGACTTCAGGAGGAAGCATGACACAGACCTGCCAAGAGTGCAGACTTTTAAATTCCTGGGAGTCCATGTTTCCGAAGATCTCTCCTGTCACCCAACACCATGGTGACACTAAAAAGAGCACAACAGCGACACTTCCTCAGAGTGCACAGGAGGAACAACATAGAGAAGAAGCTGCTGGTGGCGATCTACAGGACAACCATCCTCGTCTTGGTAAAAAAAACAAAAACACTTTTCGTAGCCCCATCCTGGCCGGAAACATAGCTATGTCTCTGTGAAAAACAACTGCTTTTTGTGACACTGTCCCAGCTGGAAACACAGTGATAGGTTGTTAAAAAACAACCTTGTTTGATGGCTAAAAGCCATTGGAAGACACAATGATAACTCCCTTGTTGGTCTTGGACGGTGGATTGCAGTGGTATGCACCTTGGCAGGCATCTTGCCTATAGTTGCCATGCCATCTACCATCCCCTCCAGCTTCTGACGACACAGTCAGCTCATATAGTGCCTTTAGAGACATTTATATGATATGTATGAAATGCACAAATGCAATGTATCAATGTTTTGCCAACATTTTCTTCTGGCTTCGACAGGAAGTCACTGCTCCCTGCCAAGATATAGTTCCGTACCTAGTCTCTGCTAGAGCCATTACTTTTTGTTTTTACACTTTGGCTTTTGTACAGATTAAACAAACGAGATATAACATGTTAATCAATGAGCTTTACAGGTGCTGGTGGCTGGATTTTGTTGCATTTAGATAGAGCTAGGCTAGCTGTTTCCCTCTGTTTCCAGTCATTATGCTACCTGTCTGCTGATTCCAGCTTCATATTTACAGTACACACATGAGAGTGGCATCGACCTCCTCAACAAATTCTCAATGTATATTTCCCAAACTGTAGAACAGTTCTTTTAACATACTATAAAAGGGGAAGACATTAAGACTTCCATCTGATGGACACCAGTAATCTGATTTGATGTCTCTTGCAGTGCAGACAGAACTGTTTCTGTATCAGCCCTGCTGTGTTTCAGTCGCCGGCGTTGTTTTGCTTGGCCCTCCCGTTGAGGTCTTTCTCATCATATCTGCGGTCGACAGCGATAATATTTTAGATACATGGTGCTGTGAGGGGGAAATCGTGGCTTACCGACGAATCCAAAGCAGAAACAACATTCTGGGTTCAGCAGGAGAGGATGTTTTAAATCATCTGTGATAACAACACTCCTTTTAAAGAATCTCTTGATCCACTTAGCTTTTTCCTCCTCTTGGATCTCCATGTTTTATTTCCACTCTGCCTAAACTGATTCCCCTCTAATTCCACCTCCCATTCTCATCTTAACCTCTCCATTTACTTTATTTTTCTACACTGGCTTAAAAAATCTAAATGGATATTGTAGCCTGGCACCTTCCTCGCTGTGTTCAAGTCCAACTGGCTGAGTGATGCGACATCTCCGTCCTGATAACTTTGAGGACAGACAGATCTGGCTAAACCCCAAAGGATCAGAGGGAACCCTCATACAATCCAAAGCATGTGTCTCAACTAATCTGAGCCTCTGACAATTACTGGATTTCAATTAATCTTTTGAACAGTTTCATTTGTTTTCAACAGTTCAGATTATCACACCATGCAGGCTCATTGTTATTTTTACTTCTTTAAAGAAATAGTCTAACATGTTTTTAAACTAAGTTAACAAAAACACCTACATAAGGGTAAAAATGACATGTTGTGGTTTTATTGGGAATTATGTGTCAGACTTTCTTGGCTAGGTGCAGTGACTTCCTGGTTTGCCAGAGAACCAGAGGAGACTCCAGGACATAACAAATAACCTCACAAAATCCCCCAGAAAACCACAGCGTGCCATTTTTACACTTAGTTTTTTGTACAGACTTAACAAACAAGCTTTAATGTGTTATTTAGTGTCAGTGAGCACTACAGGTGTAGGTAGGCAGATTATGTTACCTTTTAAAAGACCAAGGCAAGCAGTTTCCTCTTGTTTATAGTCTGTATGCTAAGCTATGCTAACCGCTTGCTGGTTGTAGCTTCATATCTAATGTACCAGCCTTTTCTCACTCACAGGGTGCGTCATAATAATGATAAGTGACAGTCTGTTCAGGGTAGGTGGGAGTGGAGGTGGATGGGTCCAACAATCACTGGACTTTGAGCCAGAAGATCACCAAACAACAAAATCGGTTGCAGCTTTTGCGCCACTTAATGCCAGGTGGTTTTTTAGTGGCACACTGCTGCCTTTCCACCTGCATTTGTGCCAATCAGTACTTGGTGTTTTGTTGCAACACTTGGCTGCCTTTCTAGCCAAGTTTGTGCCACTCAAAGCTGAGTGTTTTTAGCATTACACTGTTGCTTTTACAGCCACATTTGTGCCACTCAAAGATGACGGTTTTGTAGATCCACCATTGCCGTTCCTGCCGCTTTTGTGCCACTTAAAGCTGGATGTTTTGTAGTGAGAAACCACTGCCTTTCCAGCTGTGTTTGTGCCACTCAAAGCCACGTGTTTTGTAGCAACACACCACTGCCTTTCTGGGCGCATTTGTGCCTCTCAAAGTTTGGTATTTTGTAGTGACACACTGATGTCTTTCCAGCTGCATTTGTGCCACTTAAAGCCGGGTGTTTTGTAGGGACACATTGCTGCCTTTCCAGCTGCGTTTGTGTCACTCAAAACCACATGTTTTGTAGCAACACACCACTGCCTTTCCGGATTGCATTTGTGCTTCTCAAAGATAGGTATTATGTAGCGACACACCGCTGTCTTTCCAGCTGTATTTGCGCCACTCAGTGCGGGGTATTTTGTAGAGACACAACGTTGCCGTTCCAGACACATTGGTGCCACCCAAATCCTGTATTTTGTTGTGAGAAATCACTGCTTTTCCAGCCACATTTGCACCACTAAAAGCCGGGTGTTTTGTAAAGACACACCATTGCCTTTCCAGCTGCGTTTGTGCCACTCAAAGCCAGGTGTTTTCATAGTGACATACCACTGCCTTCTCAGCTATGTTTGTGCCATTCAAAGCTGGGTGTTTTTTCAGTGACATCTGCAATCGTTTCCTAACCATAACCAAGTAGTTTGATGCCTTAACTTTATCGCTGACCCCTTCTGCGTCAACACACTGTGCAAAAGGCTCCCCCGCCATCATTTCAGTAACGCCTGGGCTTCAGCCCAAGTGACAAACTATAATGAGTGGCAATGACATCATGCTGAATGTTCAGAAATGCAGTTGTATCATGTCCTTGTCTAACTCTGTGTACAAAGACTCAATAATAGGATAAATACATGAAACTGATTATTTTCCAGTTGTCTGTTTGATAGGATATGGGATGTATGCACGTGGAGTTAGCTGTGTGGTGCAAAACATGATTTTTTTTAAGCTCAGCTGCACTCGTTTTAAATGAAGTCTTGGGTGCGACAGCACTTTCATGAGGCATCCATCTTCATGTTCGGTTTTTAATAGATCAGAGGGCTCTCTGTTCTCTTCAGGAAGCGACTAGCCCCTCAGCCAACTGCTGAGCTTAGCAATGCTGATATTTTTTGGTTTGCAGCCAATAGTAAGAGTTGTTTCTGACAGACATATGGAAACCAGATGGTCCTTTGCCCAAACAAGTCTTCCAAGGCTTTAACCAGTGTGTATAATCAAGAGATTGTGGCTTACACACCAACCTGTCAACCGTAGATAAACAACCAGTCTTGAATGTTGTATCATGCGTAGTGTAACACAATGCATCTATGTGTGTGTATGTAACTTAAACCTCTGTGTGTCCTTCACTCTCTGATTATTGTGGATCATTCTTCCTTGTTTGTTGACATACGCTGTGGTGTGCGTGCAGCATGCATCAGTGAAAGCTGCCCACACACATCCATCTACGAATGTGAAAGTATGTGCATCTGTGTGTGTGTATGTTTGCATGTGTCTGGGTATGGCGTGTGCAGAGTCGGCCAGGTGGATTAAGGAATGTTATGGAAAATTAAAAAGGCCTGTGAGGGAGACGGGCCAGTCAGGGTGACTATGGCATTTGGAAGCGAGGGCCGTTTTTCCAAATTGTCCACCGTTTCCCTGCTGATCACCTGCTCACAATTAGACCTGGATGTCTTTGCACTTCTCTCCTTCCATGGCCTCAGCAGTCATTGTCCAGACGTATGTCAAAGGCTGGAATCAAAGCAATAAAGCACAGCTCAGAAATACATGTTCATGTCCATGAATTAAGCTTTATGGTTTATATTTAAAACATACAGCACATAGATTTTCAAAAAGACATAAAACGTTCTAAAACCATCCATTTAATCTACATGTATTCAGTTTGAGATCCGTCATCCTTCTTCAGAGCTTTCAAAAAGGTTCATGAAGTTTTGAATGGATGTGTAGCTGAGTATGTTGTATGGTTTAAATTGTCGGTTTCTCAGTCAGTCATGGTTTAAATGTAGTTTAATGCCCAGTTCAGACCAAAGATTCACAACGAGATGAGTTGAAACAGGCAACTACTTGCAATGCTCCATTCTGCAATGTTATAAAAACCTGCCGGTTCACACCAATGCAACTAGATGTGATGGTGTATCATCGCCAATTAATCAGTCAATAAGAATGTGTGTGTGTGTGGGCGGGGCATAAGCACAAACAGTAAGCAGCAGCAGTGACCCACTGTCCGACACTGAAACAGAGGGTTCGGTGGGGATGGAGCACCTGCCGCAGCAAACAAACACACCATCTGTGGCCATTTTGACTTGACCAGTGGACTTCAATACAAGCCGATTGACTGTAGAAACAGGTGACGAACTTTACGTTCTAAAACCAGCTGCTGGCGATTTGACCAGCTGAACTGCAGGTGACACCATCAGCCGGCTCGAGTCGAGTTCAGTTCGACCAATTCACCCTGCTGCAACTTTTCTCTGCAATGTTCTAAAACAGTTTTGTCTCGTCATGAATTATTGGTCTGAACTGGACTCAAAATGAGTCTAAATCTCAGACTAGTCTCAAGGTTTTTACATACTGAGTTACATACAGCACCTCTAAGACTGTGAATGCCACATTCACACCATATTGTATAACAATTATGAGCAAATATCAGCTTGATTGTTGTAATTCCAAGTTGGGAATTCTGACAAATATATAGCATCCTAGCATCACTATATAGCATGAACCCAGAGGAATGTAGGCCTAATTGTAAAACACATACATATGAAAACCAAAAACTCAAGGTGCACCCAATTGGGATGCCATCAACTCATTCAATGGCCATTGTCAGTTGGTTAGGCTTTCACTTTTTTAGGCACCAAAATTAGGGTTAGGGTTAGGTTAAGAAAGTGTTATTGTTGGACGTAAACATTGGTTGTTGGTGGTTTTACATGGGACTTGAACCCTAGTCCCCTTTGTCAAAGTCCTGTGTAAAAGTCCTGTGTTTGTTTGACCCATGTAGGGCAGGAAGAAGAAAGACGGATAGTACATGGGTCAAACAAACACAGGACTTTTACATGGGACTTGAACCCTGGTCCCCTTTGTCAAAGTCCTCAATCAATCAATCAATTTTATTTATAAAGCCCAATATCACAAATCACAATTTGCCTCAGAGGGCTTTAGAGCATACGACATCCCTCTGTCCTTAGGACCCTCACAGCGGATAAGCAAAAACTCCCCCCAAAAACCCTTTAATGGGGAAAAAAAATGGTAGAAACCTAAGGAAGAGCAACTGAGGAGGGATCCCTCTTCCAGGACGGACAGACGTGCAATAGATGTCGTACAGAACAGATCAACATAATAAATTAACAGTAACCCGTATGACACAATGAGACAGTAAGAGAGAGAGACAGAGACAGAGAGAGATGCAGGACAGACGGTAATGACAGTAGCTTACAACAACATTAATGAAAGTAATAATATTATAATTATAGTTCTGGCTACTGTGGTACAATATGTTGAAAGTATATATTTATCTGATAGTATACATGTGTGACAATAATCATATGTGTATAATAACAGTAGAAGTATGACTAATGATAACAGCAGCAGCAGGAGGCATCTAGCAGGACCACGGCAGCAGCACAACCACACACGTCACACTATCCAGGCACCGCTGCAATACGAGTTAACCCTGAGAGACAGTGGAGCACAAAGGCTCCGGAGAAGAAGCCGAGTTAGTGACATCCACAATGGCCGAGTTAGCAAGATGCAGTAATCAAGAGCCTTGTATTCCTTTAGCCCTTAGCAGTAATGATTTTATGAGCTTTTTTAATGACAAAAGTCCTGTGTTTGTTTGACCCATGTACTACCCATCTTTCTTCTTCCTGCCCTACATGCAGACTTTGTCACACATGCGAGGAAAAATCCATGAAAGCCCCTTTCTAACAGGCGTCTTTCGTGACACTCAAAGTCACCTTACAGGCAAAGACAGAGAAAATGACAGCAGATTAAAAAAGTCAACGAGGTAAGGAATAAGGTAACATAAAATAAATACATGAATAATAAAACAGAATAACATAATGAATAAATATTCAGCATCTGAGGAAGATCTGAGAGTGCGGGTGGGGGTCTGGATGTGCAAGAGTTGTTGCTTGGTTGTTGATGGCCTGGAAGGTGATGAGTAAGATCTGGCAAAGGGTTTCATTTCATGGCCAGATTATTGTTGATGATGTACGCCTTTCACCTTATTATTGATTGTTTCCAACATAGTGTATCTTTGCATCACTATTCCCTTGACTGAAATTTGTAAACAAGATGATCCTCTGAGCTAAATTCTCCTCAGACAGACACAAGTTTTCCAGCTGGATAAAAATCACGTGCCTCCACAGGTGGAACTATTTTGGTGTATATTTCTCCTTCTGTAAAATGTCTTATTTCACACAGAACACATTGTCCATATGGCTCTCTGTTTTAGTCTCACTTACTGTTATGTGCAGCCTTGCGTGGAGAAAACATGATACAATAGCTCAGTTATCTTTCTAATTTTTAAACAATTACCACTGATTATCCGAAACACAGACCTATTGTACACAAAGTGATGTGTGTGTGTGTGTTTTGGATTAAAAGGAGGAATAAATAGATGGTTTAGATTCAGACTTACAGCGGAGAAGTTGAAGGTTATTGGAAAGAGTCCAACACCAGAACCAGAGTCTAGAGTTCAGCCCGACTGTCTGGCAAACACTCCAGCAGGTACTACCTGAGGCTGGCTGTTTCAAATCCTCTTTTCAGTGGCTGGAAACTATTTTAATGGAAAACGCAGGGATGGATAATGTTAAAAAAAAGAGTTGAGAGTTAGAACTTCGCTCTTCTCCAGGCCCAATTAGGTGCTGGCCTGTTTCTGTCAGAAATCTTTCAGCAGTTTTTGGGGGAATCATGGTTTATTACACCAGCAGCATGTCTCCTCTCCACAGCTGAGAGCATATACTGTCTCCTGAGAGACACAGAGAAAGAGAGGACCCTTGTGTTTCATGTGAAATGCCAGTCACAATACCCGGTCTGTTAATGAAGTGAGGTATTATGTAATAATCGCTCCTGGTAAATTGCTGGATAATGTGCTCATTTGTATCAAATTAAACGCAATCAGGCATTAGCATGGTCATTACAGAGCTGGCCCCGACTGCTGCCATGGAGAATATCTCCCACATGCTGCACATGCAGTCAGGTTATCTGCAGTTCATTGCAGCCCTTTGCTGAGTCCATTTACTGTAACAGCCTCTCAGGTGTGTATGCTTTCACTTTTCAGCTCGCTGCTGGAAGTGTTTGTGCACGTTAAGGTGAAGTTAGAGTTCATTCCAGGAATTTCTGATGGCTTTTACTTGTGTTTCTTTCCTCTTGACAATGGATGACGTCTGTGCTTGTGACTGCGTTCATAAGAAACCCGCAAGGCATACAAGAAGTTAATGTGGATTACATATGCGAATGATGCTCGCACTTTTTGTCACTTGTCTCTGTGTGTGATGTTTTGACCCTGAGGTGCATGGGCGGATTCTGAGCCAGTGGGCCCCCGGACACAGACATGTAGAGGGCCCCAGCACCACTTACACAGGAGCAAGATACAGATTTTATTGTTGTTTAGCCTTTTTTTATTGTTGTTTTGCATCTTTTTTGTTGCTGTTATGCATCTGTTTGAGGTGTTATGTCTCTTTGTGGTCATTTTGTGTCTCTTTGTGGTTGCTTTGCCCATTTTTGCAGACATATTTCATCTCTTTGTAGTTGTGTTGTGCCTCTTAAGATCGTTTTGCATCTCTGTTTAGTTGTTTTGTGCCTCTTATGGTCATTTTGCATCTCTTTGTAGTTGCTTTGTGCCTCTTTGTAGTCATATTGTGTGTCTTTGTGGTTGTTTTCCCCTTTTTCATAGTTGTCTTGAGTCTCTTAGTGTCTCTTTGCAGCTGTTTACATCTTTTTGTAGTTGTTTTGTGCCACTTGTGGTCGTTTTGCATCTCTTTGCAGTCATATTGTGTGTCTTTGTGGTTGTTTTTCCCCCTTTTTGTAGCTTTCCTTATTCTCCTTTGTGTCTTTTTGCAGCTGTTTTGTGTTCTTTTGTAGTTGTTTTGTGCATCTTGTGGTCATTTTGTGTCTCTTTGTGGTTATTTTGCCCATTTTTGTAGCTGTATTACATCTCTTTGTAGTTGTTTTGCAACTCTTTGTTGTTGTTTTGTGCCTCTTGTTGTCATTTTGCATCTCCTTGTAATTGCTTATGTCTCTGTAGTCATATTGTGTTTCTTTGTTTTTCCCATTTTCATTGTTGTCATGAGTCTGTTTGTGTCTCTTTGCAGCTGTTTTGCATCTTTTTGTAGTTGTTGTGTGCCTCTTGTGGTCGTTTCAGCAGCTGACTCCACTTGGAGCGCACCAACAAGAAACATTTTCAAAGAAACCCTTCTGCAAACAAGTGAATTTACACTCAGTCATAACTTGGACAGAGAATTGCTGTGAAGGTAACAAATGTTCTTTTTGATTGGTTACATCTCGAGCAAATTGAAAGTCTCTGCAAGTTGAAACAAACTGAAACCAACGACCGCCTTGAAGTTAGGAAAATCAATTAAAAAAACCTCATGGTGCACTTCGGAAAGTGGAAAGTAAAACAGCAGTTAATGGGCCGAAACATGCAAAATCATTTGTTACTATGGACCAAATAATTAATAATAATTTAGGTTTCATTGCCCTCAGCTCTGGGTTTACACTGCATAGCTTTGATTTTTAGTCCTTTGCCTTTAAAGGTCCTACCTAGAGTTAGCAAAGCCTCTCCAAACTGTCTGCTGTAAAAATAGTCTGTAATCCTTCACATCTTTGCATTGTGGATTAGTTGCTACTCTTGAAGCCACAGAGCGGTGCTGATAAGTTATGTTGAATATTTTCCAAATACACCAAGTCTGCCTTTGTGTCAAAGCCAATCCTTCCCCAGCTTGTATTCTTTGTAATCCTCCCCTACAGAGCAGAAAATCCGCTCTCCATGTGAGTCCATGTGGATGAGAATGGAGTGTTTTTGTCATTAGGGGAGATTGAAAACATAGTAAACAACCGCAGACCACTGGCTCATGAGTTACCCTGTCAGTTCGAGGATATCCCTCAGCAATAGGAGTGCTGCTTTAAGTAACGTTTTTGCTTTATTGGCTGATCATCAGCTGTCCTTTAGATTCATTTCACATGCTGCTCGTAAACATTCCTCTTTAACTTAAACAATATGCAGCATGTGTCCGTGCTGATTGGGCTCATCATATCCAGACCTCAGTCTGCATCCAGTGTGTGCTGAGTGTCAGATGGGGACTGTGAACAAATCCCACTTATCTTTGTCATTTTAGCCATCATTCCTCTTTACTGGCAGTGGTGGAAAGAAGTACATTTATACAAGTACTGTACTCAAAGGTCCAGTGTGCAGGCTTTAGGGTGATATATTGGCAGAAAGGGTATTTAATATTCATAACTTTGTTTACATTAGTTTATATTCCCCTAAAACATAAGACTTACTGTGTTTTTGTTACATCAAAATGAGCCATTTATCTACATATGGAACACGTTCTCCTCCATGGAGTCTGCCATGTTGTTTCTACAGTAGCCCAGAATGGACAAATCAAACACTGGCTTTAGATAGGGCCATTTGCATTCTTGCGTTTTTGCATCAGCAAAAGTTTACCTCGTTCTCCTACATGCTTGGCACATGGGTGAAGTTTCAGTTCTGCATTGTGAACCACCACATCACTGCTGATCGCCACAGAAGACAATGAATATGAAGGGAAACTTTGCTGATATTGAACCAGCTAGCTAACCCTACACTTTTCAGGGTTTGATTTTGGTTTTGGAACAGGGAAGAAACGTATATCTTTTTCCAACCTCTCCAGGTAACGAGTATCATTAATACACGACGTGCCCCAGGCACAACATTTAGCTCCAAATCCACAAAACCAGCCTGAAAATGAAGGAAATCTGAAACGATTGCATTAGAGTCAATGGAGCACAGCTGTGTTGTTGTCGGATCCCTGGTTTGAGTTGGCCTGATGCTACGCTATGACTGGCCAGTCTGTGTCCAGGGGGCGGGACTTAGTGAAGTGTCAATTATGATCCAATAATATGCTGTAATATACATTATTCTGAAATGGGCCATTCTGCATAATTAGTACTTCTACTTTTAGTGCTGTAAGTAAATTTTATGTACTTTTACTTATGTAAAATTCTGAATGAAGTACTTTTACTTGTAACAGATTATTTCTGCACTGTGGTATTACTGGAGTGCTACATCTACTACCTTCTATTGATGGTTTAATGTGCAGCAGGGCCATGAATGCTGTTTGTGGTGTTTAGACATTCTTAATAAACCCTATTCTTGTTCAGAGAGACATTCTGATTTTTTTTTAACAAAGATGAACTAATTTTAGTATCTGATTCTTTTTCTTCTTCATATTTTAGGCCGTCTACATGGCAATGTGCCTCTGTCTTTACTTCTTCTGTTTCCCACTGGGCACTGAGTCTCTTAATATGTTTTATATGGCTTATACAGTTCTTTCCGTCTCTTCTTCTTTCGTTCCCTCCATCTATCATTTTATAAACATTGTGCCCGCGTGCGATGCAGTTACCAACTCTCCAACCTTCCCACTGTTTGACATAAAGACGAATAGGTGAAACCCTACACAGACACCTGTGGAGAGTTATATGTATCTCCTGTGAGGTCGCACAAGGACTGCTATGTATCCATACGGTGCCTCTTACTTCATCATGTGTCACATGTTGATTCGCTCATGTATATTTTTTCAGTGGAAGAGCCCTTTTTTTCTACCTCACAGATAAATGAAGGGTTAGAAAAATGGAAAGAAGGAGCAATAAGTTTCTCAAGAAAGTGCTTATTTTCAGTCTGTTACATCACTTTCTGTAAACTGTGGCGTTTGTATTCTGTTCGGTAAGTGTGAAATGATGTGATGTGGAGTGGGTGATTATTTTCCACAGTCCAGTGCATTGGCATCCCGTTTGCTTTCACCTACTGAGCCGGGCTGTGCTAAATATGTCCAAATCTCTCCTGTCTTCTGTCTTCCAGAGCCTGTCTTAGTTTGATCCCGTGGTTTATTTGTCTTAATCACCCAGAGGAACAAAGACGGAGCCGAGACCAAAGAAGGCTTTAGTACAATCATATTACCAAGCCAGGAAAACAAACTCACTTCAATCAGAGGTCCTTCTTTTCTTTCTGTCTCTTGCTGAACCTCTTTCTAATAATTCATTTTCCCATCGTCGTGACAGATCTTAGCATGGGGCGATATGTCACTGTGATCGAAAGAAAACATTAAAAACACATTAAACTTACATTTTGCCACTGCTTCTTCATCCAAAAAAGACGACAGATACTGTAGCTGCTGCACTAACGTCAGCTCGCAGTGTTTGCTTTATTTCTGGAGACAAAAAGTGCAGTGTTAACTTTCACAATAACATGAACGATGAAGTGCAGGTAAGGAATGGGGCGCTGTGTACAAACACATCTAAACAATTTATCTCTTGGCTTCTGAATGCCTCCTGTGTTTGCTCGGCTGTGCGCACACTGACCCATTCTTCAGCGCCCGTCACGTACATTACAAGGCTGCACTCAAATAGCTCTCCAATGTTCCACCATAAAACATTATTTCAGAAATATGTCTCAACCTTAAAACTGAATATGATGCTGGATTTTTTTAAACTTGAAATGAAGCAGAGGTAAGCGGTTTTCATTGTGTCAGGGCCTGAAAATGACTTTAGCATGATGTGCATCTGCTTTGTGACTTTGGTCATAAATGTGTTACGTAAAGTTTTGCTGTTTTAACTATTGTCAGGGATGCACCCTCTTCTCTGTTTGACTGGTCTGTGTTTTGCATTTGGATGCTTGACAGAGTGGTGAAGTGGTGGAGAATGCAAGAGGTATTGTAATATATGATGGTTGAGTGGTTATTAACACACCTCATTGAGCCTTAAGATATGTTTGCTTTGTCATCATGCATAGTTTTCCTTTTATTCACAGAGCAGAAATATTTTTCTGCCTTAGCCAGAGTAAACTTTGGGTTGAAGGAATAGTTTATTGATTGATACCACTCTTACTGTGTGCAAGCTGTTCTCATTTGCTGTTGGAACATGTACCTACGAAAAGTAATGCATCGCAATTTATATATAACCCACGTAATCATGAGCCAGTAACTAGTGTAACCCACATAGTCAGAAAGGCTGCGATCACGTGACCAATGCGCTGATGGGAGTAAAGAATGAAGTAGTATGAAGAACAAAGTCCATGTATGGAGGCAGGTTAGGATGGTGAATAGGTCAAACAACACAGGACTTTCCCCCAGATGTTCGAAACCATATGAAACCAGACACGTCACCATATTTCTTCTACATAACCTAACCTACCTAACTTTACATCCTAAATGTAATGATGACTCAGGCTCATGTCTTCAACATGAGCCTGAGTCTCCAGAGGGTCCCCTTGCTGTGGAAGACATCCTGCCTCGTTCCTGTGCCAAAGACGTCGTGTCCCAGTGGTTCCAAGGACTACAGACCTGTGGCATTGACCTCCCACATCATGAAGACCCTGGAGAGACTCGTCTTGGAGCAGCTCCGGCCCATGGTCAAGCCACTTTTGGATCCCCTCCAGTTCGCCTATTAGCCCCGACCTGGAGTTGAGGACGCCATCATCTACCTGCTCAACCGTGTCTACGCCCATTTGGATAAGCCGGCGAGCACTGTGAGGGTCATGTTTTTTGACTTCTCTAGTGCGTTCAACACCATCCGTCCAGCTCTACTGGGTGACAAGCTGACAGCAATGCAGGTGGATGCCCCCCTGGTGTCCTGG
>NC_065512.1:14889566-14899109 GCF_006386435.1 Epinephelus moara | reverse complement strand
AACTTTACTTTCCTAAACCTAACCTATGCGTAACTTTACTTTCCTAAACCTAACCTATACGTAACTTTACTTTCCTAAACCTAACCTATGCGTAACTTTACTTTCCTAAACCTAACCTATACGTAACTTTACTTTCCTAAACCTAACCTATACGTAACTTTACTTTCCTAAACCTAACCTATACGTAACTTTACTTTCCTAAACCTAACCTATACATAACTTTACTTTCCTAAACCTAACCTATGCGTAACTTTACTTTCCTAAACCTAACCTACTAACCTATGCGTAACTTTACTTTCCTAAACCTAACCTATGTAAATTTACTTTCCTAAACCTTACCTACGTTACTTTACTTCCTAAACCTAACCTATGTAACTTTACTTGCCTGAACCTTAAGGCCCAGACACACCAAAGTGACATCATAGAACTAGTGGCAATGAAACCTGACTGTCCCCTCATGTCGCCTGTGTCTTGTCCAAAAAATTGCCTATAAACACATCACAAAGACTACACCTACGGCCAACCAACATGTATGTTCTGCGCCTGTGTGAGAGGAACAAACTCTCCATACCAGCATACGGCAGCAGTCTGAAACCGTCATTCAACGCCAGTGAACAATAACACACACCATCATGAAATGTTTCTGCTGAAGAGCTAAATGGCTAAAGAAAAAAAATCTTAGCTTATGTAACAAGATTGTCTTGAACTCACTCCCTGCTGACTCCAACTGTTTGTTTCATTCACTGATGGGCTTCTAAGACTAGGGCGACAGATGCTCAAAGATGGCCCAACACTGACTGACAGCCGATTGTGAACTTGGTGTGTCAGGGCCTTAACCTTAGAAACTTTACTTGCCTAAACTATGTAACTTTACTTCACCTGAAAAATGTTAGTCTTATATTTACAGTCTTTGAGCTCTGTTTGGTTTCCTGTTTTGGGTCTTTAGATGCTAGATACTCAACTGTGCTCACCTGCAAGATGCTAACGTTATCTGCCTGTTGTTTGAGGCTTAGCAGATGGGGAACAGTGGGTTTTTAGAGCTGTTACACCAAAACACTCAGCTGAAACTCACTATAAAGCTCCATAGAGCTGAAAGGAACTGCAGAGTTGGGCAATACTGCTCTGTGAGTTCGGGACTCCATGAAACTCCTTTCAAATACAAGCAGCCATGTGATCCTTTGTCAGTATTTTTTTAATTAATTATAGCAGCTTTAATGTGTAGACATGAGAGTGGCATCATCCTTTCAGCTTATAGCAGCGAAATGAATGCGTATTTTCCAAAATGTTGAACTTTTCCTTTAAAAATAAAGATTGAGAGCATGTATTGCCGGGTTGTTAGGACTATTCAGAGTGATAGAAAGGTGCAGTAGCAGAGCAGAAAGTGTCTTAAAAGTGATGATGCAGCCATCTGTGTGTTTTTGTATCGGCGAATCAGGCCCAGATTCTTACTTAATGCCTGTGGATTTGTCGAGTATCCTATCTGCTGTCAGCTCTAAGCTGCACGCCTGATCCTTCCATGTAATGTGGTTATTTATCTTTCAGATGGAGGATCCATCCCATCGAGCGCACTCACATACATAAAGTATGCCGCTTGCACGGGCACAGGGAGCACACACACACTTATACAAAAAGACAGGCACACAAAATGAGAACCACATTGAGCTTTTTGGTCTCTCTCCTCTGCTCTCTGAGACAAATTTAGAGTGGATGAATTATATTTGTCTCTTCTCTCTGTCCTCTAGTCCCCTTAAATCCTTCTGCTTCATCATCCACAACACTGCTGTCCCCTCGGGCTTTCCAAAAAGAAAGATTTGCTGATTGCCACATGGCAGTTGGCAATAACACCGACCTGCCTATCAAACGCCATTGTATTGTGGTTGTGGGGCTCGTTTTCACAGAGGAATTACTGGTCCCCAGCCTGTGGTGTAAAGACTTGTCTGTTATGGAGGACTTCAGATACAAATCAGCAGATGAGGAAAAATGCACATATGTTGTTCACCTGCTCCTTGTGGGAGTATGTCAGCTTTTAACAATGTGCACAACAACTGTTACAGTAATCAGTGATGAAGTCATCCTCAGGGTGGATCCAGGTACTGCTGGGATGTTGAAATTTATGACTTAATATTATTATCAGCAACATGACAGAGTGATCTGCTGTTATCTACACATGAAAAAGAAAATGTGTGTGCCAGCCCAGCTGCCAGAAGAAAATGTTGGCGTTCTACGTTTCTGCAAACCACGGATACATTATATTTTAACATTTCACAGCCTATGTATCATATCAACATTTCTAAAGCGACATGGTATTAGAACTAACTTTGTCATCGAGGGGTGGATGGGAGAGTTGGTGACGTGCGTGACACTGATGTGAGATAGTTGCCAAGCCGCAGACCACTGTTCGTGGCCAACAACAACAAAACCGAGTCATTGCTGTATTCCCAGCAGCTTTTTAGGCTCTAAAAGTGGGTGTGTTTTAGCTACCCATGGCTGTGTTTCCACCAGGGATGGTGCCACTAAAAGTGGTTGCTCCCACCGAGACGTCACTACATTCCCTGCCAGGATAGTGCCACAAAAAAGTGTTTGTTTTTTACAGAGTCATTGCTTTGTTTCCAGCCGATAAGTGCTATGAAAAGCAGTTGTTTCTAATGACAACTGCTGTGTTTCCTGCCAGGATAGTACCACAAGAAGATTTTTTTTTTTTAACCGAGACATTGCTGCATTTCCGGCCGGGATTGCGCCACCAAAAGAAACACATTCTCACTCTGACCTCACATATAGACGTTTGATCATGAACCTTCAATGCGTCCAGATACGACATGCAAGGTACCCTGGGTGCGTTGGTTGTTGACGTTCTGGGACACCATGTCAAGTTCTACCCTCCGTTTTCACAAGAAATGTACCATTTACATTCAGTGTCTTTCAAAATAAATGCACTACGTTCGTACAACAACGCAAATTGACTTTTTCTTACCTTCAACAACTAACACACGTAGTTGGGTTTAGGAAAAAAGAACAGGGTTTGGCTTACGTCTTACAGGACGCGAACACTGCTCTCCCGGGTTAAAGTCGTTTTTTTTTTGGGACGCATCCACCACCCTTCCCACCTACCCTTTTTTTGGCAGGGTCTGGCGCCACAAGTCACTGCCCAAGTGCCAGATTTTGACGACTTTGGAGTGAGACTGGGTTACCAAAAGCAGGAATTTAAGGCCAAAACAGGATCTTTTCTTAACCATAAGCAAGTGTTTTTTTGCCTCAGTGTTGTTGTAAAGAAATGTAAAGACTAAATTTATTTGCTGCATAATAGCATACAAATATAACGTATATGTAGTTTGAACATCAAATGCCAACACTTATCCTGGCGACTGGGTTATATGTGCACATAGTGGATGCATAAGTGAAACTAAAAAGAGTCTGTGACCTCTAAGAAACTGTGTGAATATTTGGAAGATTATTTCCATACATCATATTTTCCACTTTGCGACAGAATGTAGAGCAGTGCTCGTTTATCTGGCAGGAAAACCAGACTGCGCTACCACATGTCCTGACAGGCACATAATAAAATTCCAAAAACGGAGCAGAGTCAAAACTCAGAGGCATTCTTTCAATAAATGTATCAGTATAGAGGATTTAATGCAGAAACGTGGTGATGCAGTGATGACAGAGGACCTTGATTTCTATGGTGTGGCATGAAGCAGGGTATGAAAAGTATGAATATGTGTCTGCAACATTTTTCGTCCTTAAACTGCTCCGACCTGGTATGGAAGTCTGTAATTTAATAAGCCACTCCATTCATGGCATCAGCAGATTGGAAAAAGTGAGTGGAAAAAAATCTAAATTATTGTCTTTTTCCATACTCAAAATTACAACCAGTCCTGGTGAGGAGACGTGTACACATTGACTGAGCTGTGAAAGACCTTTCTGCACTTGGCCGCTGCAGCAAACGTTTTCCAATCGCCTGCACCTACTGGAAGAAAGAAACCCAGGAGGATGCAAAAGAAAAAGTCCTAAAATTTTATCATGTCATTTTCAGATTTCTGTGTATTTTTTTCCACCTGAGAAAAGGTGATCCTTCTTCAGGGAGCGTAGTGGCTGTAATCTTTATTATGAGCAGGAGAAACACTTATTGTTTCCTTCAGTATCATCGACTGATCGGAAACTGACATGCACATAACCGAATGTGTGAGTGTGTCATTTCCTTTTTGTACCCATCCCTGACACAGTTTTCCGGCTGCGTGGCGCATGTTGGCAGGTGGCGCTGATGATGTGTTGAAAAGCAATAAAATAAAGGAAGGGAATGACAAGTCCGTGATGACAAAAGCAGAGTGGGGACAGTGTGCCTGACCCATTCTCCTCTATCCTACACAAGCTTCACAAACCCAGACAGACGACAGAAGAGCCGGAAAAGGTTTGTGGTTGCAAGAGGAGGATAAAAGGCACCAGAGCCAGAAAAAGAGGATGACTGATTAAAGACAAAGCAAGAAAGAAAGATATTTAATTGAACCCCTTAAAGCTTTGGATTTATTTCTGGCGTGAAGGACAGAAAGTGTTGACACAAACTGTAGATTTAGTATTTTAATATTTAGATCAGTTATTCAAAATTAGAAAATATAATTAAAACACACACATGTATTCCTTTATTTTCGAAGAGTGAAGAAGTGCAGCAATCTGGTAACAAGTAAAACACCCTGATCTCACTCCCAGGGCGTCAAAATACACCATTTGAATTGGCATCTGCATGAGCAGTGTTGGACTCATTACTTTAAAAATGTACTATATTACTCATTACTCGTAACTCTTTTCAGAAGTAATAATATAACTTTACTTATTATTCCCTGCCAACAGTATTTTGTTACACTACTCGTTATATTACTTCTCTGTTACACCCCAAAAACTGGTATTGCATATCTCTCCAAAATTCAGATGTGTGCCTCTGTGTGAATGTCAGGGTGATAGCCGTTAAGTGTAGCTAAGGCTAGATAGCTTCTATTTACCTGGGGGTCTTCAGTGGCCTGTGGCGGGTATTTTTCCAAGGCTCCGCCCGAAAGATGGAGGGTCACTCATGGAGCAACATTTCATCCACAACACATCCAGCCACAACCTTCAATACGTCTTTATAGCTGCAGCTGTCCATGATTAAAATACACTTTAAGTTGTTTAGCCAGTGTAGCACTACAGCCAACCTCCGCGGCCGAGGAGGGCTCACCTTTGGTGGGGTGTATTTCCTGGAGCTTCACGTTGTTGTGTTGTCGGTCGTAGTAGCCAAGGTGTTTCAGGCCGTTTTTGCAGTGGAAAGAGTTTTAATACGACCACCTGCAGCAACAGTGTTCTTATCATCTTTCCACCTGACAAAACCAAAGTAGTGGGAATATTTCCAGCTGCTAAGGTAAGCGTTTCCAGTCAGCTTGCTGCTTTATGACATGCAGGCACAGCTCGATGACTACTAAAATGAGTTAGCTGATGTGATTGTTGTATTTCAAGTCAGTAGCGATGTGATAACAAAAGTAACGTTGTAACGAGATGTTTGGTTTTGGAGTATCTGTAATATTGTCACTGAAATTTCATTAGGAATTAGTTACACTACTCGTAAGAAAAGTAATATTATTACTGTAACGCATTACTAGTAACATGTTAGTAACGTTACTTAAGATACTCAGAGCAACAGACAAAGTTTAAAAAGGAAAAATTAAATGCTTAGGTTAAGGGGTCCAACAAGCACAGGACTTTGGTGCAGGAGACCGGTGTTTGTGTCACAGTTATTTTGTCACATAAGTTGTTAGTCACTTGTTAGTCAGTCAATATTGTTCTAATCCCAATTTGGTAGTTTTGTTGCCTAAATCTAAATGCCAGCCTCTTCTTAGTTATGTGAGTTGACTCACGTGAGTATTTGCCAACCCCTTCTATGTCAAGATACAACACAAAAGGCTGCCCCTGGGGTCATTGCAATAACGGCAGAGGCTTTTGCTCAAGCACCTTGTCTTATTTATGCTCTCTCCACTGTAGGCTTTCTGCGTAGGCCCGAGGAAAGGCAGAGAGGCCCCCAAACAAAGCCATAACTAAACTAAACTATAACTAAAGTGGTCCTGACTGAACTCAAATTTGTGATTTTGAAGGGTATAATGTTTGGAGCTGCTTCATGGAAATTGATGGGAAAGATGTTCTAGATGACACTGAGAGCACCCAGGGGAGGTACATTTTCTGTTTCAGAACTGAGAACACTATGATAGAATAAAACTCATCTGGGTATTAAAAAAGAAAGCAAAAATCCTGTGGGTCCAATAAACCAGGCTCCCATTCAGTGTCTTTGGAGCAGCTTTGAAATTTACACCCTGTGACATCACAAGTTTGAGACTTAGCCGACTTCTCTGGTTTCTGGCTTTGAGAGAGAGTAACCCATGTTGATTAAACTTTCCGAGGCCATGGAAATAACATATTGGAATTCTTAATTTAGGTAGTGTTCCCCTTTAAAAATAGTGACGCATCAATTTATAAGCACACAGCATTTTATTGTTGTAGCTGGACACTGGCGGTGACAGTTTAACCTACTTTATAACATTTGGTAGTTTAGTTTAGTGGCTCCTAGTGTAGTGGTCGGGCCCTTCTAAAGGGTCGCTAGATAAATCTGAGGGGTCATGAGATGATTAATGGGGCAGGAAAGAAGAAAAACCAAAAATCTGGTTTCAGTTTTTAGGCTTTTCTATTTTTTTGTGAAAAATTGGGATAATTTTACCACTTTAGAAATCAAACAGTTACTTAAATGAAACCATCTGAGAAGTATAAAGTGGAAATCTCTGTTTCTTGGAGACATCTGGAGGGGTCATGAACCCCCCAAAAGTTGGGAACCACCGCTTTAATATTTAACAATGCATTGTATTTTATAAGCCTATTATGTCAAATCTGAAGCTGTAAAGTAACTAGTAACTAAAGCTGTGAGGTAAATGTAGTGACGTAAAAAGGACAATATTTTCTTCTGAAATGTAGTGGAGTAGGAGTATAAAAGTAGCATCAAACAGAAATACTCAAGTAAAGAACAAGTACCTCAAAAATGTACTTAAGTAAAGTACTTGAGTTATAGCTAAAGTTCTTTCTACCACTTTATAGAGAAGATTAAGATTAAACGAAAGCAGAAAATTGTCCCTGATGAAAAAACGATATTTGATCATCTTTATCTGCCATGTTTCCTCTCATCACAGCATCACCCCGACTCCATAGACAAACTAATCTCATCAGCAAAGCAGTTTTGGTCAAACCCGTTACACCCTAAACTGTTTTAGCATTTTCACAGAGTGCACTTTATGATTCATCTGCGTTTAATGGGTTCTGGCGTGTTGAATGCCGGGGTTCCACTGCAACAATCTGTTCAGGGACTTCCTCGGGAGACACACCTCCTCTGGCCCGCAACATCATTTCCTGTCTCGTGTGAAGACATGTGGGATATAATCGACTGCACTGGAGGGTGGAGATGTTGGAGTGCACACACAAAAACGCATGCACGTGCTAGCAGACATGTGTGCGCCTTGCACAAACGCACACACACTCGTGGTCCTTGAGGCCCAGTTCTGGCTTGGATTTTTGGCTGACCAGGATTAAAACTGGCTCTGGGAGACACACAAACATTTGCACACAAACAGATACAAAACTGGACTCATTGTCTGTAAACAACAATATACCATGAGTTCAACTTCAAAGGAAGCCCATGATGCAATGCTGTTGCCATGTGTTTGTGATGCACCGCAGAGTCATGTCTGAATGTGCGACACATGGCTCCAAATGCCATGTTTTTGTCAGCTGGTCTGCACCGCACGTGATGTTAATGTGTTTTTTTGTCGTTGGCAGAGAATATATTTATAGATAGGATGATGAGAGACATTGTTTCCATGGAATATGATGGCAGCAAACCTCTGTACACTAATAGTTTTTTGGATACACACAGCTTATACGTCTGTTCCAATTACTCTTCAAATTCTCTTGACTCAAGTGTGTGTTCGTGTTTATCTGGCATTGGGGGGACCTGAATCTGGAAGCCCACTGCAGGGACTTGTCTGTGTTTTGGGGACCAAAAGTTGGTCCTCCCAATTTAACCAGCTTATTTTAGTATTTATGACTTTGCTTTGGTTTAATTAGAGAATCAGGCTTAAATTGAGATTTACTTAGGATCTAGGAAATTAAAGATATGCAAGACATGGGCTTTGTGTGTGTTAGAGCTCTGATCAGGCCCAAAACAATCAGGTCCGTCCCTACATGAACCTGCACAGTTTCTGTCCAAGCCCGACCCAAGCTCGAGCCACAGCAGCAGTTTTGGGCCCGACCCTGATTTAAATTCAAATTTCCAAACCATTATACATGTGCAAGTGTTTACAGGCGCACTACTATCCTAAGTTTCTTTGTTTTTTGGAGTTTCCTGGGGGTTGTGTGTGTAAATACTGAGTCATGGATTCAGAAACCTGGATAAGACTTTATTACCTCACTTAAGCACATCTGTAGCACTTATCACATTATGTGTTGTCTGCAGTTTACTGCCTCGTCCTCTCTGAGCATCCCGTTTTTCCCTCTGTGTGATTGCATCCTTGTGTCTTGCCTCTTGTGAGTGTGTGGTCTATTGTTTATCAAGGTCTTTAGGTGAATATACTAGCTGGGGCACTCCAGGATATACCTGGTAAATGTGCATGTAAACACCTCATTCAGGTCGCTAATGTCCCTCTGTTGTGTGTGCAGATGCATCCTTGAGGTCGGTAGTAAGCAGTCAGTTCTGATCATAGGTTTCACTTCCTTCACGGTTATGTCCTCAATTGTAGATGGCAATCACAGAATTTTGATCTTAATCATATCTAACAACCAAAATCCTTACAGCTGGAGGTCCCTGAAGCAAAATCTTTTTAAATGGGGGTCCAGTGGTTATCAATTTCAGGGTCCTTAACACGATAAATGTTGAGAATTAAAGTAGAAATCTGTCATGCCAATAAAGTAAATTAAATTAACGTGAGGTATAAACTATACTCTCACTCATATTGAATGACTCTGCACTTCATGATGTATGTCCAGTGTCAATATACAACATACATATTTTGCCTATTGTGTCACAAGTAAGGAAGGATGATTGTGGAAGTTGGGATCGGGGGATGGGCAAGTAGCACGTCTGAGTTTTATGCAGAACACCAGAGTTTATTTTATAAGTGTTCAGTGTTTTATTAGCTGTGACCATGATCTTTCCCCTAACTTTAACCATATGTTTTAGTCTCCTAATCGTGCCATCAGGGCTGAGTGATGATATTTGGTACCTCTAAGGTATTGATTGAAATAACCCAGCACCAGCTAGTATTTACTATTTGTATGGTTTTACTCACAGCCAATCACCACAACCATTCTTTGATTTAATGCGATGTATGACAGGTTCACTACTGCAGCAGCTACAACCCATACAGTCTACCATGTGGTGAAGTCAAAAGGCCCGTTTCCACTGAAGAAGTTCCTGGTACTATCTGGGGGGCAGGAACTACTACAGGAACGTCCTCTCGCTCGGCCCTCTCAACCGCCGTGTCTCCACTG
>NC_065512.1:14840357-14889551 GCF_006386435.1 Epinephelus moara | reverse complement strand
TTCATGTCGTTTTAGACAACGGGAGGCTTTTAACAGATGACGTCCTGATGTCAGCTTTGCTGCTGTTTTAACAGATGACGTCCTGATGTCAGCTTTGCTGCTGTTGTTAGCTGTCCCTGTCAGCTGCAGCCACTGATGCTTTCTAGACATCGTGATTTCCCAAAACTGAATAAATACCACACATAGCAACACAAAACTGCTTTGCGAGCTCAATCATGTTGTAACTAAGATATCCGCTGGAAAAAATATCTTTTTCACGGACCGGTTATTGAGTTTGTTTACATGGTGGTGGAAGCTATGAACGAGCTAACCCTCGTCGGCTGAGTTTTAAAAATGCCAGCTATTTTGTTGCTTGATTGACAGGTGCTAGTGTGCCATGAGGACACCAACATGTTTGGTATGATTCACATGATGGACATTGAAGGAAGAAGCCAAAAAAAAGCTACTAAATTAAGTACTCTACTGTTGTCAGTATCATTTTAAGGTACTGGTATCGTCATTTTTTAATGATACCCAGCCCTGCATACCAAAGATGCCATCTGCAGATACTGTAGGAAGTGAGAATTTAAAAAATGCTGTCACAGAACCAGGGTTTTGCAGAATCAACCAATAGGGTTGGTGCACATACTATATGAAACTCAGATACTATTAGAATAAAGTATACATGGATATAAATAACCAGATTTCTAAAGTTCAGTGTAAATGCCTTGTCCATATCAAAACTAGGATCTAAAAGTGCTCAGTGTGAGACAAACTAAGAAAAAGAGATAAAGAAAACGGGGTATATATATATATATATATATATATATATATATATACACACATAGACAGAATAAGAACAATGGAAAGTGTCAAAAGGCCTCTGCCAATGGAAAGTGGGATTGCTGGGGACACACCAGACTCACACCAGCTCATACCATACCATAGCATAGATGCAATGTACAGATATTGCAGGAACTGATATTTTAAAAATGCTGGTAGTGAATATAATCCAGGGTTTTGCAGAATTGACCAACCTTTTTGTGTGGTGATAGGGTTGGTACATACCAAAGAGAAACCTGGATACCACCAGAATCATGTATACATGGATATGAATAACCAGATTGCTATGTTTCAGTGTAAATGTCTTGTCAATATCAAAACTGGAATCTAAAAGCGCTCAGTGTGAGACAACAAAAGAGAGAAGAAAGAAAAAGAGATAAAGAAAGCAGGATATATAGAGGGAATAAGAACAATGAAAAGTGTCAAAAGGCCTCTGCAGATGGAAAGAAGAATTGCTGGGGACACACCAGACTCAGCAGAGAAAAAAAGAGAACAGAAAAAAATAGACTGAGGAAGGCGGGAAGCTTGGAGAGAACTCTCACTCCTTTTCCAGAGAAAAGGAGTGTGAGATGGAGAGTGAAAGAAAAGGGGAGATGGGGGAGGGTAATGGGAGTGGGTGTGTCCGGCACTGTCTGTTCCCTCCCTCCATTATAGAGAGGTATAGATGGTGCAGGAGCAGCCAGAAGTCCAGTTCAGTGAGCTGCACTAGTCCTGAGAGCCACCAGCTCAGAGAAGTAGTCCAGCCACTCCAGAAACACCCAGCTCGCAATACTGCAGCTGCAGCACACATTAACCTGTTAGCAACAGATCCATTCAATCAGCAAGGTGACGCTGAGTGACAGCCTCTTATTTCTGTGTCTCTCACACTGAGCTGAGCTAATTCAGACCACAGGCAGCTTGTTACACCTGAGACTCAGAGCTGAACCACAGCAGAGATGATGATGGGGATGCAGCGACACTCACACAGCTTTCTGGTCCTTCTTCTCATGGTCTTCATCGCTGGGATAGTTCTCTGTGGTCCCTCGACTCCTCGCAGGAGCAGAGGTAAGTGACACCTGCAAGTGTTAATGTCTTCCACTGAGAAATCCACATGAGGAGATAAACATTACTGGATGCATGTGAGGTGAAAGTAAACATCAGTGTGATTGTCCCTCTGTTAGCCCTGTGATGCTCTGATGGCTTTTCCATAGTCTTTCGCTGCCCTCTGCCAAATGCATGCTGGGATACGCTTGAAAAGACAGTGTGTCATAGTTAGTAAGACAGATTGTTGTTTCAAGGATAAATGACAAGAGAACAGTGTTTGTGGCCATACTGAGAAAACCATTCACTGCAGAGTATGTTGAATGATCAGATGCAGTTTGGCACATATTGTTTGTATCATCATGAAGAAAGCTGGAAGCGTCGGACGTGCAGAAAATCCCCAAATACAAACAAAGAGAAGGAAAAGATTAACAAGTGGCTTAAATAGGAGGATAAGTAAAGGCAACATATTTCGCGTTGACATCTGTCCTCCTCCTTTTATACTGATATCTGCTGAACATACCATCATTAGTGGTTGCGTGTGATTATCACATTTGGCTTTAGATGG
Source organism: Epinephelus moara (assembly GCF_006386435.1). NCBI lineage: Eukaryota > Metazoa > Chordata > Actinopteri > Perciformes > Serranidae > Epinephelus > Epinephelus moara. The sequence continues at coordinate 14,887,141 of NC_065512.1, read as the reverse complement.
AGAGCAGGAGAAAGTTAATACCAGATTTTATTTTGGGTCCCATTCCAAGATTTTTAAAGAGCAATACACCATATTTGGAAATAAATGAACCATGCTTCTGTATTTTAATTCTTTGAATGTCAACTTTTGAGTCATAGTTCTTTAGGAAATGAAGGAATTTATGTACTTTGTGACTTAAAGTTGTATTGTTCGTGCACTGAGTAAAGTTAAATAAGTACATATTTGTTTCAGCGTTTGGGGACACATATGAAAGGGGGTTTAGGGGTTCGCCTCAGGCATCTGCCTCTGCATTCTCGCGAACTTTTATGCACCAACTTGTGCCTTTCTTCCTCAGTTTATGATGTAAATGCCTTTAACTAATCAGAAAAAAAGCCCTCTGCTACTTTCATGTTCTAAATACTGAGGGGAATGTCGCCCCTGTGTCACCCCAGAAATCTACGCCTATGCCTCCACAAAAGGCACCGAAATAGATTCGGAAGGGGATTTGAAAGGATTCATACTCAATACATGGATCTGATATTGACTTCTGCTGTTGAACCCTAAAACCTAAAAGGAAAATCAGCTTTCCTCTCCCGAGCCACCTGTCAGGCTTTCAAACTGCCTTGATTAGAAACACTGTTTTTTTTTTTTTTTACAATCCCTGCGGTTTATCCACATTTCTTTGAAATGAGGTGAGCAGACAGGGTGAAACAGGTCAGTTACCGCTCACAGGTTTTAATGAAAGTGTTTCCAGGTCGCGGGTCAGGGGTTAGACTTGTAGACGACCAGTTGGGGTGGCTTTTCCTGGAACTGTTCCCAACAAACAGATGACTTGATGGATGTGAAAGTTGGGTAATTATTTTCCTTCATTGCTTCAGGCAGAAGATTTATTTTACTTTCTCGAGCACAGCTCTTATTAAAAGATTCCTTTTTTTGTTAATCAAAACACCTGCAGAAAGTCTTTAAAATGAAACACAGACAGTGCAGAAGATATATCAGTTCTGGCCACAGCAAACCACACATGTCCAAACTGTTTCCAACACAGCAACATGGAAATAGTCACAGCATCTTTGCATTATATAAAACACCAACATACCAAATCCCAAAATGAAGATAACCAATGACAGAGCTGCCAAACCCTTTACCCTCTCTGAAGCAGTGTTTTCTTCTCCAACATGCCATAAAAGGCAGACAGACTGACTCTAATAAGCAGATTATATCGTACTGAGCCTCTCTCTGATTGGGATTCTCACTATGTTCTTGGAAAACAGCAAATTTTCCAGGAACATTTTCCATACTGCCTTGTTATCTCACTGCACACATACACATGCATACTGAACTCTGACTCTGCTCTGCAGCCACACTCTGCTTTGCGAGTTAAACTTTGGCGCCCCTTTGAAGACTTCTGATGGTAGTAAAAGTGATTTGAGGTGAGCAGACTATAAAGGGGTATGCACAGTGGAGAAAATAGTCTGCATCCAGTGTATAACTTTCAGGCTGAACTTGGCTTGCAGGCAAATCACAGTGTGCAGCTTTGGGAGCCGGATGAAAGGAAACTGTGTGTGTTTTTGCTTTGGGAGGAGAGTAAATCGTCTGTATCTCTGGTCTTTTTGGATCACGGCCCTGGTTTTTAGAGTGAAACATGTTACGGAATAAGGTGTGTTTTCTTTGTTATGTCATAGATGCTTTCACATAAAACACACGTCAGAGTTGTTGGACAATGTCTTCTTCCCAAGGCTTTTGATACCTGTTTATATATGCTGACGCTCTTTGTAATACAAGAAATTATTTGCCACTTCAGTACAATACATGTCTAGGAAACTGCTGCTGGGCCAGACAAAACATAGTCACATGTCACGTAGAGATTAATGAAGGGGAAATGTGGAAGCGGAGGTAGGAGATAAGAGGACAAGACGAATGAATTCCAGGCACTTTAGGAAGTCAAGTGAGGATCAGGTTGATGGAAAGACGGTCGCTGACACATATAGGTCGGCGGAGATTGAGTGAAGGTGGAGAGGGATGGGATGGAGTAGCGCCACAGGGGAGGGGAAAACAGCTGTTGCTCCGTCGAATCTGACAGGATGAATATATTGTGTGAGATCAGGGGACCAGCATGGAAGCCGCCAGGATTGGCGGGGAAATGTCGTAGTATGATCCCAGGCACGGCTCTCTCACGCTGGGGTGCAGGGTAAGGCCTTATGTGAACCTAAGAGATGGGATCGTTCCAGAGAAGGTCTGGATCAAGGCTGGAAGACAGGCCTGGGATATTCCCATTAGAGCAAATAAGTTCAGCTGTTGTTTGCACACCAGCTAAATAATTTCAAACCCTCGGTGCTCTGGTTGGCACGAGGCTCAGAGAAGTTTTCATTGCCTTAAATGAAGGTGACTGTTTTACCAAGGGAGCCATAAACCATCCATCTTTGTCTCCACGGAGCTGAATGCCAAGTCTACTCTTCCATCTCTCCTCCTCTGGGACAGAAACCTGAGAGGCTGAAATACTGTGTGCCAGAGCTGCATTAAAACACCGAGGAAGGACGTCACCTACAGTATAATTAATACTACACTTTTAGAAATAAGGGTTCCGAAAGGGCTCTTTCAGAAAGGCTGAGGTTGTACCCAGAACCATTTACTTCTGAAGAACCCTTTTTTGAAGAAAGGTCCCTCAAGAATTCTTTGAAAGACAAGAGGTCCCATTAAGAGCCCTTTTCATCCAAACAACAGTTTTTGGAAGAAAGAGCTCTTCAAAGATCATTGAAGATTCTCAACCATTAAATATTCAAATGTTTCTACATGTTTCAAATGGTATTCTTAAATGTAGAGGTATCTGGAACCCCCTCAACCAATTCATGTTCTGCCATAGTTGATATTTTTATCATCATTTCATTACCACGTGGTCTGCTGAAATTCTTCACCAGGTACTTGGCATTTTGAGTTCGGTTCTCAGTTTTGGTTCCCAACCCTACTGCACTAGTAAAAAAAAGTAAAGGCTTTGGTAGCAGTGATTTCACTGGCTGGGTTTCAGTCAAGGGTTTCACAAAAAACCCTGGCTGGGTTCTGGATGAAACCCTTGGAATATAAATAGGTTATTGGTAGAACCTCCTGGCTGGGTTTCCGTTAGCAACCTTAGAAGCTGGAAAGGTTCTGGATACAACCCCCAGAAAGGGTTCTGAGGGGAACCATTTACAGATGGCTCTAGATGAAACCCTTGGAAGTAAGGATGTCCTGATCCGATATTCAGATCGGTATCGACCGCCAATATTAGCAAAAAACGTGCATCGGCATCGGATCGTACTGCATGGAAAAATGCCGATCCAAGAAATCCAGTTTTTCATTAGTCCGATTCAGGTTTTCTGGCCAGCCCAGCGCTCCACAATTCAAGCAGTCCATTCCAGTGATCCGCTCCAGCACTTACTATCAATCCACCAGGCCAGCATGCAGACACACAGGAAACAGCAGCACCAGGCTGGCACTGACACTACAAAAATAACTGAAAAGGAAAGGCTGCATTGTTTGTTAAATGTCAACAATGTCTTGTGGTGTTAATCTATTTTTTATTTATTAGGGGGCCAAAGCACAAGTGTGTGGAGTCTTGCTGCTATTTTAATTTCAATGTTAGACATTTTAAAGATTTCTTGTGTTGATTTATTTTCTATTTATTAAGGGGCCAAAGCAGCCAGAGCAAACCAGCTATATTTTTTATTTAATGTTAATGTTTAAGTTTGTTTATTTAACCCTGTTAACAATAAACAGGTCAGTTTCTTTTACCAACTGTTGTGGATCATTCTAAATAACCCGATTAAGTTGTTCTTGTTAGAGTAATATCGCTTGATCAAACCTTTTCTAACATGACTGACAACAAAATAAGTGAATATGTATAATACGCGCTTGGATCGGATCGGTATCGGTATCCGCCAAAACTCAAGGCTGTAATATCGGCATCAGATCGGAAGTGAAAAAGCTGGATCGGGACATCCCTACTCAGATCGGAAGTGAAAAAGCTGGATCGGGACATCCCTACTTGGAAGATATAGGATTCTCGGTAGAACCTCCTGGGTGGGTTCTTGTTTGCAACCTTAGAAGGTGGAGTGGCTCTGGCTACTACCCCCAGAGAGAGTTCTGGGTGGAACCATTCACAGACAGCTTTAGATCAAATCCTTGGAATATATGAAATGGTTCTCAGTAGAGCCCCCTGGGTGGGTTCTTGATGAACTACTGGAATATAAATGGGTTATGGGTATAACTCCCTGGCTGGGTTTTAGATTGAACCCCTGGAATATTAACAGGTTCTTGCTAGAACCTCCTTTGTGAGTTCTTGTGAGCAACCTTGGTAGGTTGGGTCTAGAGTGAACTCTTGGAATATAAAAGGGCTCCTGGTAAAACTCTGTGACTGGGTTCTTGATGAAACCCTTCAAATATAAAAGGGTTTTGGTAGAACCTTCTGGTTGGATTCTTTTCAACAACCTTAGAAGGTGGAAAGGTTCTGGATATAACCTCCAGAGAGGGTTTTTGGTGAAACCATTCACAGATAGTTCTAGATATAACCCTTTATGTCGACTTCTAAGTAGAGCCCTTTGAAATGAAACCTTTATTAAAGGTTCTACAACAAACAAAAAGGGTTATTAAATGGTGACAAGTCGGATAACTCTATATGGTTAGGGTTAGGATTAGTGTGTGGAGAGTTATATATTGCACCAGTGCTAAGAGTCCCTGTCCTTATTTAGTCGCGGGGTGTCACAGTCTGTTGAGCTCAGCTGTGTTCTCGTTCTGCTGCTCCAGACAAACTGACATGACTTCATTATTCTGTGTCGCTTCCATCCACCAAAACCTCCACAGTTGTTTCAACAAAGAGCAGAAAAGTTCTTTTCCATTGCATATTTTGAAAACAAAACAAGCCTTGTAGTTCTGTTCCAACCTTTTTTTTCTTCAGATATTTATAGTTCATTAGTTCACACATCAGCATGAGTGGAAAGAGATGATCTCAGTGTATTTATTCTCAGAGTGTTTACTTTCATGCAGTCCTCCTCCTCATCTGAACCAACAGAGCAGAGACAGTGGAGCAGAAGAGAGCTGCCAGTGGTGGAAATCTGTGGTTTGATAACGTCAGACTGTAAATCAGGATGTGTTGATGCCAAACTATGTTTGCACGTTGGACAATGCACGTTTTAATATTTATTTTGAAACTCCAAACACACATAGAGATATCATGTTGTACAACAGTTCAAAGTGGACTGAGCGTGTTATGCTGACAACCCCATTAACCTACTCCCTTTCCCCGAGGATCATCCATCACTGCTGATGATCCAAGATAGCCGCTCTGCTGAGCCAAGGTTAAGTTTCCAGTTTGGGGGTGTTTCTTCTTTCCAGGCCAATAGGATTACATCCTCTGGTTATCGGTCCAAAACAGGATGAATACAACGGTAAAATGTTTATTGAATGATGTGGCATCGTTTATTTCATAATCGGACATGTTTATTGGTTGAATCCCAGCGTTTTGATGGATGCACTTGTACAGTAATCGTTGATGAGCTGGTTATATTCGCAGCGTGACCGAGGCAGACTGCTGATGTCATGAAGTTATAATTGAAGGGATGAGATTTACAGTATATTATTTAATAGACTATAGTCACCAACATCATGGGTGGGAGTGACATTCAGAAAGCTGTCTCCAAACTCTGTCACCAACTCTCCACAACATACAGATGAAACAGATTACAACAAAGATTTATTTTGGGCTATATATCATGAAACAGTTGGCATGTTTGCTGCTCACAACATTCCCCTGTGATAGATTAGTCATTATTAACATGGACAGATCATGAGACAATAGGCCATTGAGCATAAACATGTAAAAGATGTCCCACCCCTATACATATGGTATAATCATGACCAAGAGACTGAAATTGATTGTTTGCATCTCTTTGTTTGTTCTCTCAGTTGCTCAGTGTCTCTTCATAGTTGTCTTTCACCTCTTTGTGGTCATTTTGTCTATTTGTGGTTGTTTTATGTCTCTCTGTGGCTACTTCACATCTCTTAGTGGACATTTAACATCTTGTGGTCATTTTGTGTCTCTTTTCTAGTTATTTTCTGTCTCTTTTTAGTCATTTTGCATCCCTTTGAAGTCATTTTGGGGTCTTTGGAGTCGTCTTTGTAGTCATTTAGTGTCTTTTTGTATTTGTTTTGCATCTCTTTGTGGTGGTTTTGCATCTCTTTGAAGTCTTTTTGTCTCTTTTTAGTAGCTTTGCATTCTTCATGGTCATTTTGTGTCTCTTGGTCATTGTTTTGCATCTCTCTGTGGTCATTTTGTGAATCTTTGTAGATGTTATGCATCTCTTTTTGTTTGTTTTATGTCTTTCTGTGACCTCTGTAGTTATTTTGCACCTGTTAGTGGCCATTTTGTGTCTGTTTTTCATCTCTTTGTGTTCTTTTCTTGTCTCTTTTTAGATGTTTTGCATCGTTTAATGGTTATTTTGTGTATTTTTTTAAGTTGTTGTGCATATCTTGGTAGTCATTTTGTGTCTCTTTGTGGTCCTTTTGTGTTTCTTTAGCTGCTTTTCTACTGCACAAACCCCTCCCTAACATCTGGCCTTTTAATCTAATGGGAAAGGTTACAACTGGCACTTACTCTTGGGTCAAATGACTCTGCAGTAGTCACAGGTACAGTATTAATGGCTTCTGGCTCTGATCAGCATTGATGGAAACACAACACCCAGGTGAATGCACTACTTTTAGCTACTGGCGAGATGTAATGACACGCCACTACAAAAGACCATCCATCTTCATCCAAGTAGCGTTCGAACATTGATCCAAATTGGCCTGCACCGAGTTTAAGAGCAAGACTGAATAACTAAGAGATATATTAAAAGAAGTAACAAATGTGACGTTCTCACTGGCCTCTACTCTCCTCTCTTGTTTACTGACCTGTTTTCCAACCTGTCACAAACACACACATACAAAGGCAAACTCGTCTGCTGCTGAGCCGTGTACACAGCTGTGGTCTACTGGCAATGGGAAAGGAGTATCTAGCCTATTTTTAGAAGGTTTAAATAACCCACATACATGCACTTATTTTGGTGTAAAGTGTTTTTTGTGGTTGTTTTGCATCTCTTTGTGGTCTCCTTGTGTCCGTTTGTGGTCTTGTTTCATTGACTTTCCAGTAAGAAATGTTCACAGTCAATTTGAGCTGAGGCTCCCTTTCTGCCTGCTAGGCCTGTTCAGTAATCCATCCATGGTTATTAAGGGTGAGATTATGGATTCAATTATACTTTGGTTACATGTCTTTTGATGAGGTTGTAAATCTTCAGTGATCTCATGTATTTGACAGGGTCAGAGTCACTAGCTGGGCTGCCCTCAGGAAGAATTTAGATTCAAATACAGTCATCAATCATTATTTCCCTCACTATTCATCCACACAAACACACATATGATGACTTTGTGGCTTCGCAGTTTTTTTTACGGGTAAGATGAATGTCAGTAGTTTTCCTTTGTAATGTAGTTGATTGATTATCGGGACAATAACTGGATCCATTCCTAAAGCTTTATTCATTTTACTCTGGAAATACTGATAAGTCCTAACAGTCCCTAAGCTGTGTGTGGGCCAAATGGCCGAGCTTTGGATGGGTTGTCGTGGGACCGAGCCAGTGTTTGCTTGTACTGGAGTTCAAATGGCGATGCCAGGAGTTTCCTAATGTTTCATACACTCTGAGCCCCTCTCCCTCTGAGCCAATCTCACTTGTGTTTTATCGGAAATATTGATGGAAGAATCAAAACAAATGCCGTTTTGATAGGAAACACATAGCTGGAAAAGCACAAGGGTATTTTTCAAATCCAGGGCTTCCCCCTCTTTCACTGTCAGTGTCTGTTTTGGCGTCTGGCAGCTGTTGGCAGTAATCCTCATGAAAAGTTCCACTATTTCATTTAATGCTGAAATATGAGCCAAGGACATGCTGTGGAGAGTATAGTACAAGCCATAATCCAGGCAGAAAGTCTATCGTTAAGCCTCGTAGACTAAGAGGGGTGGAGGTTTAGGCCCCATAGATTTCCACTGCAGAATAAAAACGATACAAAACAGAGGATGGACATATAATTAAATTGACTAATTTGCTTTTAATTCTCTCTTGATTTGACAAGGGCTTGGATCATTAAATTAAAGCACTCTTAAATATGATAAAAACAGAACCACACTGCAATAAAATCAGGCTTAATTTAACAAACCTGTCTATCTTTCTGTTACCACTGTTCACTGTCTATCATCCAATCTGCACTGGTGTGGTTTATTATTTTTACATGTGCATTGGCCAACTGTCAGTCGTAAGTCACACTTCTGGTCCCACTGCGCCCATCTGAAATTTCTGCTGTTTATTAGCACGCCTGTTACAAATAGGCTAATTGTTAGCATGCCTGGTTCTTGGCTTTTTATTCCAAAGCCACATGACAGAGGCAAGTGATGAGAGAAAAATAATTTCACAGCCATTGATTGAGTTGGTTTGGAAGGTAACAACCAAAGTTCAGCACGAGTGTTGATAATGATAAAGATCATTAATCTCCAAGAGATAAAGCAGAGCATGATTGATAGGAAGATGGTCACATCCAAAATTAACAGAGTCCTCCTTAACATGCCCTGTTGACCTTTATGTCCAAATACATTCAAAGTTTCTTCCAACCCAAATACACAACTCGTACATCCATCATACATAGATTATATCACATAGGATTTGCAGATGATAAAAGTAACCTCTACTACATGCTTTCTGGAACTGAACATACATCAGTCACAATAGGTTTTTCCACCATCATTGGCCTGAGCGTTACCCTTGATGTGAACAGTTTTGGTGACCTCAGTGAGCTCAAATCCTCCAAAAATACCAGCAAATTAATGTAATTCTCTAGAGCTATAAAACTGATGTGGAAAATCTTGTACTCTGGGTCAGTCTTTATTTTGAAGAATAGCAGAGTAAACTGGATCTTACTTGAACATATGTTTATTACAACACAAATCTGATCAGAGAAGCCTTTGGTTCAGCAAGTGTGCATTAACAGAGATATACCATCCAGACAGTGTTATGTAACCCTTGGTGCGTTCTGTTTACCACTGGAGTCTAAACATCCACACGGTCCTCATCTTACAGTATCATTACCTTCAGACTCCCTGGAGCCTCCTCACATACCTGCATGCAGACAGTGAAGGATCTGAGGCCTCTGAAAAGATCTAAACCATTACCATAAATGAAACATACACCTTTATACAGTTATTATTATTGATGACATCATGGTTTTTCCACAATGAAACCCACATTACTCAACTGGGAAAGTGAAAACTTAATATACCTGTTGCACTGAACATAACCAATGATAACTTACCTACTTCTTCTTTTACTTAAAACATATTTATTACCATTATTCAACATTACAAAGCCAGCTTTCTGAGAACCATTTGTAACATATTTTGTATTTTCTAAAAGGAGGTGATATCAGATCATTCGCCTGCAGAGATTATTTTGCGGATCAGTGTTACATGCTGTCACTCAGTATCACAAGCCAAACAAGCTTGTTTGAGCTTTTTTAAATCACAGAAATCATTGAAGGGGTCCAGTTTGGTATCAGTCGGGATGACGGTCAGCAGCACCTCCAAGTCTAAGGACATACTTCTCTGCAGGATAACATTGGATAGCAGCCCCCTCTGGGTTGGGATTGAGTTACTACCCCAAGCAAAGGAGTTCAAATATCTCAGGGTCTTGTTCATGAGCGAGGGTAGAATGGAGCGTGAGATGGATCGGCGGTTTGGTGCAGCGTCTGCAGTGATGCGGGTGCTGCGCCGGACTGTCGTTGCGAAAAGGGAACTGAGTCAGAGGGCAAAGCTTTCAATTTACTGGTCCATCTACGTCCCAACCCTCACGTATGGTCATGAGCTCTGGGTAGTGGCCCAAAGAATAAGGTTGCAGATAGAAGTGGCCGAAATGAGATTCCTCCAAAGGGTGGCTGGACTCAGCCTTAGAGATAGGGTAAGGAGTTCAGATATTCAAAGGGAGCTCGGAGTCAGATAGTTGAGGTGGTTCGGGCATCTGATCAGGACGCCTCCTGGGTGCCTACCAGTCATGTCCAACTAATGGGAGGCCCTGGGGCAGACCCAGAACACGCTGGAGGGATTGTAAATCTGGTCTGGCCTGGGAACTCCTCAGGGTCCCCCAGGAAGAGCTGGACAGCGTTGCTGGGGAGAGGAGTGTCTGGTACTCAGCCTGCTGGCCCTGCAACCCGGCCTCGGATAAGCAATTGAGTAGTTCAGGCTAAGCAAGGTATTCCAGACATCCCTTTCTCCACCAACATTTTCCAACTCCTCCTGGGGGATCCTGAGGTGTTCCCATGCCAAATGAGATATATATAATCCCTCAAGTGTGCTCTGGGTCTACCCTGGGGTCTTCCGTCAGTGCCAGTACTGTGTGCTGACCCCTGGCATTGCAAACTGGCTAGCTACAATTGTTTTTTGTTTGAATGTGTGTTGTAAAATGTTTCAAGTGTGTGCAGCACAAAAACTAAAAGCAGTTTTCCCAAATTAGGTATTTTCATGCAGGACTTTAAGCATTAGCCAATCACTTGATTGATTCAAATAATGACCACAGGACCGGATTAATATAAGGAAGTGATATATGACGGCTAGTTGCCATTAAAGGCTTTATGAATAAATAAAAACCAACGCTGTCATGTCCAGCTTCAGGGTCAGCTCATTAAAACAATTACATTTGTAATTAACTGAGTTCACTTCCATAAAATGTTCGGTCTCATGTGAACTCAAGAAGATTTCCCACCTACTTTTGATGTATCACTTCCCTATGTTTGCTTGTAGTGTGTTGCCAAGTAGCTCTGTGAACCTCAGACCTCAGAACATGACCTCAGAACAAATCAAGCTGGCTTCGGTTTTATTGCGACCCACCCTTTGATGCCTGTCCTATCCAATATCTGTCCCCAGGCTCTGCTGATTAGGACTGTATTCTGTAAAAATCAGTTCTGGCAGCAAACGTGCAGTTTCTTGTAAAGTGATGTCAGTGTATGTCTGAGAGAGACAGACACACACAGAGAGAAAAGTATTACCTCATATCATTTTCTTGTCAAATCAACACAAGCTCAAGCTGACCTCACGTTTTACTAACCATTGTACACAGATTTTCATTTACAATAACAACATATGCATTTAAAAAGCCGAGACACAGACATTTACACCTCATATAAAAGCTTCAACATATGCAGTTTTTGATGCTCGTAAGTGGCAGATCCTTAACGTGTGTACTCACTATAAAAGTAATGTTATCATCCAGTTAGATAGCACACAATAAGAAGGGTTTTAAGGTACTTCCTCTATGTTAATGCTCACTTAAATTATATCACTGTTATGTTCAGTAAAATTTACACCTCAGCAGAATTTAAACCAGCATGAAGTCTGGGTTTCAGTCTGCTTTTAGAAGACTAAAATGGGATGACAAGACAAAGGAGGAGAAGAAGAAAAGCACTTTGTTAAGGGTAGTTTGTACTGCAGTTGACTCTTTGCTAAGTTCCACCCTTGGACACAGACTGGCCAATCATAATGTAGCATCAGGGTCTGACAACAACACAGCTGTGCTCCATTGACTCTAATACTTTTGGATTTCCTTAATTTTTAGGCTGGTTTTGTGGATTTGGAGCTAAATGTTGTGTCTGGGGCACGTCGTGTATTAATGATACTCGTTACCTGGAGAGGTTGGAAAAAGATATACATTTCTTCCCTGTTCCAAAACCAAAATCAAACCCTGAAAAGTGTAGGGTTAGCTAGCTAGCTACTGAAGATATAGCCTACTGAAAGCCAAACACCGTTCATCTGCACACACTGCGATGCCACACAGCTGGTTCAATATCAGCAAAGTTTCCCTTTATATTCATTGTCTTGTGTGGTGACCAGCAGTGATGTGGTGGTTCACGTTTACACTGTAATCTGTAGCCTATAGTTCGGCTTTAGCTTCTAACTATCTTTGTCTTTTTAACCTGTTCTTGCTGCTGAGTCAGTTTGACATCCTGGATATATCCTTCAAACACAGACTGAAGACCCTGTAGACTGCTCTATTTGATGTCATTCAAAGCTCTGAGACTCCTTTGGTCAAGCATTTGCCACGACGAAGGTCTATATTGACAGAAAGCTTGGATTTATCATTAAATACTCGCATTGGACTTAAATGTGCAGAAACTTTTGGGCGTTCTTGCACTTCACTGTGTCCTGAATGTTCTCAAAATTAAAGATTTAATGGAACACTTACGTCCTCTCCTGCCTCCCCAGTGAGACGCCAGAACATGAAAGTCCGTATCAACGCCACAGGAGACACCATCGTGATGAAGTTTTTGCGTCCCAGCCCTGACACTAAGCTGGAGGGTTACATCCTGGGCTATGGCAGCAGCATGTTCTCCAAACAGTTCATTCAGCTGCCTGAGAACGGACAGCCGTATGAGACTGAGTTTGGTAAGAGAGGCTTATGATATGTGTGTTTGTTCAGCCTAAAGATGAGAAGCTATGATGCACATGTGAATTGTATTTTTACCTTATCTAGTAAAAAGAGGGAAATAAGATCATCTATAACCTTAAGTTTGTTTTTCTCCCGTGTTTAGATGCTGAGCCCAAGTACCTTATCGCTGTCCAGCCCATCCCAGTCAATGAGGTGAAAAAGCAGTGCACAGGTAATGATTCTGTAAGAATTATAGGAAAACAAACCATCATCAAGGTGACATGATAAAACAGAGGACATGGGCATTGAGGGTGGACGTGGAGGTATAGGGGAGACCAGGGTGGGTTGTCACATTGTTCCCTTTGTGCCATAATTCTCTGGTATAATGTATGTTAGATTATTCTAGCCAGCAGCAAATGAAAGGTGAACATCTTCTCATTAATACATATATTTCCATGTAGACAAATCATTTCTAAAATTAGGTGATTTGTGAGTTAAGTCATGTTGTGAATTTGGGCTCTAGTTTCCCGGCGCAGCACAGGTGGCGCAGGGTGGCGAACCCCGCGCAGAGCTAGTTTCGAGCAGCGCAACCCGAGGCGCGCTCAGTTTGGTAGTTTGGCAGACCGAGGTGCGCTGAGATGGGTGTGGCGGCGCAGCAGGGGGAGGTGTCGACAGATCCAGCTTGGCGCAGTGACAGTTTCGTGCCAAAAGGCTTCGCCGAAGGTGCGCTAAAAGCTCGCCAGCTGAAACCAGGTCTACTGTCAGCGCAGGCGGAGCGCAGCCGGTGTAAGCCGAAGTTTGGCTGACCGGCGGACAGTGCGCACACGTCACCAAAACCTCACAGGCAGGTTTCCAGAATATCAGGCACATTAACGATGCAATAAATACCCAAAAAACCACTATTCAATGCAACTATCTGCAATCAGCACATAAATGTATCTCTATATCGACTGTCCCGTCACATCTGATGTCAGATCAAAGGGGATTGGCACCGTTTGGCACGTTTGGCACGCGTAATGGAAACCCAACCTGATTTGATTAACACAGCTGCAAACTAATGAGTTCACATCCCTCTCAGCCAACCACAAACAGCCACAGCATCAGATAGGGAGTATATATTCAGCATCTGTCATCTTAGAAAAGTCAAAAGAAAAGAAACAGAGTGAGACTGCGAGAGAGAAAGAGAGAGCGCGCGCGCACGAGAGAAACGCAACATTGATTTACAATTGTGGTGACCTCCTCCCAGTCTACCTTTGCATCATCAGCCCGTGGAGGTCTGCTCGCAGTTCCGTATATTCGGACACTGCGAGCTTGGACCTCCCGGACCAAAACATCAGTTTCCTCCTGGGAGAAGTTTGGCCGTCTGACGCTGCTGCTCTCTTCTGCCATGGCGAATTGAGTAAACTCTCATTACGCCTTCGCGCGGCGCATTTAAGGGTGAGGAGAGGGGCTCATTTGATTGGTGTGATGTGTGTAAAACCCACTCCACGCCTTCTCTCCTCCCTCTTTCCGACTTGCGCCGGTAGGAGGGACGGAGGTGGGAAAGAGGAGTAGCTGCGCCAGGGCGCACAGTGTGCCAAACTTACAAAGTCCGCCTGGCCACACCCAGCTGGTGAAGCGCAGGTGCGCTGCGCCCCCGCCGCGCCCGGTCTGCGAAACTAGAGCCCTTTGTGCCAACCAGCCCCATCAGTGGGTCAAAAACATTAATTAGTGGTTTTTGGGAGCTTTTATGTCACATTTATAGCAAATAAAACACACTTTTAACCGTAAAAAATAAAGTATTTTTGGCTGAGCTTAGCCGAAGTCACCACAAGTCCAGAGACAGCAGACTGTAACATCTATGAAGTCTGCAGGGGCTCCTAACCCATACAGATACAAAACATTGAACAGATATTGCATTGTTTGTAATTTTGTTTTTGCACATCAATTTTCAAGCATTGAAATAAAGTGATGATAGTGAATTAAAATGTCTCATTTGATCTCAGGTAAAGTGGAAATGCAGAAGCCACTACACTTGGTCATTGGGTCAGTGACGCCCAGCTCAGTTCTCCTGTCCTGGGGGACCCTCCTGAAAACTCCCTATGAAGGCAACGTCATGGATGACTGTCTTGAGGATGGGTAAGTTTACTGCGACACCGTAATACCTTCTGTAGGGGAGTTCAATGTTACACAGGGTGCATAATGCTGCCAACTTAAGCCCCTGTATTTGTTCACATTTTGGCAACTTTCCACTTTCCGTTACTTAAATACTGAAGAAAATGTTAAAACATGGTGATTGTCTGGCAAGTTCTGGATTTATGGATATTTATATGCAATTGACATCAAATGTTATGATATCCTCAGGAAGTATAAGTCGCACTGAATGTAAATGTATATAATGTATGTGTGTTCAGATTTGACTGAGTTATGACTCTAGAAGAAGGAGTAAGAATTTTGATGCAGTAGTTTTCCTGCAGTCTGCTGAGGGTTTTAAATGCCTGAAATCCCTCCACGAGACAGAGTTAGCACATTACGATTGTGCCTCTTTTAATATGCTTTTCAAATGATAAAATACTAAATACTTCTTTAACTGCTGTCAAACATGCACTGGGCAGACAGATAGATCGACTGGTACAGGTGTACTAAAAGAGAATCACACTAACACATGGAGATTCAATTTTCTGCCTTTCAATTTAACTGCTGGCTGTATTGTGGTTTTGTTAAGCATATTAACAGATCGCTCTCGCTCTCACACACATGCACTTGGCGCAGAGACTCTGGTATAACTACATAAACAGTAAATTATTCCCTGACGTCTCTCAGGTTACGGAGCGGTGGATCCAGGACAGCCTGTGCACACAGGTGTTTAGAAGAAGAGTCCACCCACACAGCATGTGAACAGTCTTCCTTCTTTCTCTCAAATAAAAAAAGCAAGGAAGTATTTGATAGAAAAAAAATCCTACGCTTTCTTTTGGTACAAATCCTTCTTTGTTTTATGTCTATTATTAGTTTCATATGTTTTCTGAATAAAGGAATAGAAGCATGTGCAGAAGCATCTGCCCTTGTGTGGGCATCAGGACACTGAATCCTGACTGCAGCTCATGCAGAAAAAAACACTGTTTAACTACACTGGAAACTTGAGATAGACTTTTTTCTCAAGAGCTGAAACTAAGATCAACCCCTGACCCTGCACTTGTTATGACTTTGTGAGACTTATTGAAATAAATACACATTACTGAATAAGACATTAAGATTTTGTGGCATCTGAAAGTACTTAGCGGTTCTCCTGTGACAAAATGGCAAATGCATTTTCCTTTTACTTCTCACACTCAGTTATTTCATTTACATGTGCAGGATTTACTGTTTATCTCCATGTTCTCTTTCGCTCTGTCTTTGGCTCAGACACTACACGGTGCGTTATCGTGAGAGGAACAGGAAGTGGAACTACCAGACCTGCCCGACTAGCGACACGGTCATTGACAACCTGAAGCCCAACACAGTCTATGAGTTCGGCGTCCAGCCCAACTCCAAGGACGGCACTGGAGTGTGGAGCAAGCCGGTCATTCACAACATCAGCTCCGGGGGCATAGAGGGTATGTTTGATGTCAGTTTATCACATGTATACAACAAACCACTACAAGCTGCGAATTCCCTAAACCTCATGAAAATCAGGCTCACGCAGAGAAAAAAAACCTTTAAGTCAACATAGTGCAAATATCTACCTACGAAATGAAACCACTCAGTGTAGGAAGGAAACAAAGTACAAAAAAATTTGATAATTTAAAAAATATATCAAATGATAGAGTAATACAACATCTTAGTAAATACTATATAATGACGAAAACTCTGTGTGTGTGTGTGTGTCTGTTCCATGTTTTTCTCCTCACTGACTTGGCCAATCCATGTGAAATTTGGCACAGTGGTAGAGGGTCATGGGAGGATGCGAATGAAGCAATATTACATCAATTGGCCAAAGGGGGGCGCTATAGCCACCGATTGAAATTGCAAACTTGAATGGGCATATCTCAACTGGGTGGCGCTATAACAACAGAAAAATGCTTAAAAATGGCTCAAATGCGACCAATCACTAGATACACCGCCATATTGGCAGGGTGTGTTTTGTAGATGACACATGGAGAGTGACGTATGACATACGTGCAACTAAGTTGACTGCCTGAACGAGCTCGCAAGCATCACTCCATTTTTTGTCAATGGAGTCTGGCTTTAAAGAGAGCATAGATAAGTTTCACTTTGTGATACAGAAGTTCTGTACAAATTAGAGCATATTATTTGCAATAAATGCAAAAGGTGACAAGTATTAATTGAAATTAATTAAAATAAAAATGAAAATCATACAAGCTGAAAAACTGTATTGTCCACAGAAACTAGACATTCACTCGATCATGTAATACATTTAAATCCTTAACATGACTTATGATGGCCCTCTATATATTTTCAGATGTATGCTGTTGACCCTGTATTATGTTATGTAATATACAAGTGATTCTGTCCAGTGGAAGGCTTGATCACATCTGTCTTATCCATTAAGTAGTGCTTGGTCTGTGAGTGTTTTCCCATAAACTTGAAATACATGTTTTGGCATAAAACAAGCTGAAGTCTATAAATTCTCGTTCATTTTTACTGTAGTTATGTTTCTCTGGATATGAGCCCAACAAAAAAGCGTAGGGTCCATTGAGATTGTTTTCTTACATAATCCTCTCAATTATAACTGATACCTCTTCCCCAAACACTGTTTCTGTGCATTTTGTGTTTATGTTTGGTACGTTTTTGTTGTATCGATTTAATTCTCTTAGTTTCACATATGTCTGCATTAATCATCAGTACTTTATGTAATGTATGGTGTGTATTTATAGACTTAGTGTAACTACAGTTTTGGTCAAAACTGAGTTATAACTGAAATTAAACCTTTGGATATCTGTTCTATCTTGTGACAAAAGTTTCTGGTTCTGGAGAAAATTGGGTGTGAAGCTGTAGTAAATGTAGTCACTGGGCTCTGTCTTGGGTTCCCGGAGATTTGGGATTCCATTGAAAATCGCAGTAAGCGTTTTATGTCGAATTGGGGAGAATGAGGGTGATGCCAACTACAAAAATAACAATACAATATTCGTAGCAACATTAGCGATGAAGATGATGATGGTGTCAAGTAATCCTAACTTAGGTCAAACCAGATAAAATAATACTTGATGTTTTGTTTTAAAACATCAATAAGACATCAATAAATCAAACCTATACAAACTGAATCTAGTAAGAAATGAAAACATTTTACCTCATGCTGCATACTGCATTTAGTAACTACAATTTTGTGCATTTGGGGGTCATAGGTCAAATAATTGATCATGGTTTTACTTTCTGAATACCTATTTAATAAGTGCAGTACCATTTTTCTCCCAATAACACATTTGGCTGTAGAGTCAAAAAGCTTTAGCCCTTTTTCCACTGCACAAAATACCCGCTAACACCTGCTAACATTTGGCTTTTTAATGTCATGGGAAAGGTCATAATTGGCATTCACACCTGGGTCAAATGACACTGCAGTAGTCACAGTTATTAATCAGCTCTGGCTCCGATCGACGTTGATGAATGCGTGAATTTTAGCCCCTTAACAAGCAAGATGCAATGACGTGCCACCACAAATACCTTCTGTCTCCGCCAATGCAGTGCTCAAATATTGATCTTAATTAGTCTGAGTTTAAAAGAGAGACCGAATACGTAAGTGATATATAAAAAGAAGACATTTTCATTGGCCTCCAGGCTGCGCTCTACTGTTTACTAACCTGTTTTCCAGCCTGTGACGTTGAACATGACACACCAAAAACTGCCCCCCCCCCCACACACACACACACACACACAACTGTGTTTGAATAGTTGTTTTATTGTGGATTTTTGTATCATATGTTGTATTTTAAATGTGTTTTGATTGGCTGCTACCTCAGCCAGGTCTCTCTAGTAAAAGAGATCTTCAGTCTCAATGGGGCTTCCTGGATAAATAACAGTTAATTAAAAAAAAAAAAAAAAGGCATACTCATCTTCTGCAGCTCTGGTCCACTGGAAATGGAAAAGGAGTCTATTGCTTATTTTTAGTGGGTTTTCCAGTGTGAAATAAACCCATATGCATGTGCTAATTTTGGCGGAAAAAGAGGTATTTGAAGCCATTTTTTTCTCAGTTTCAGTAGCATAGTTGGTTAGCTTCAGTTAGCCTTTGTAGGACAGTTTTATAAAGCAGAAATTTTCACCCTGATCATCAAGATTTCTGGTTTTCTGTGGACAATTTAAAAAAAAAAGGTTATATGTTTAATTAAGAAAAACCTGCACTTTGTTATATCACTTCATGTTATCACAACACTTGAAACTGAGTTTAGACAGTCTTTAAACCTTCTGCATGAATCTTTTCATGTACAAATCCTTTGACTGCTCATTCAGGGAACAGCTCTCTTGCTAATTCAGCAGTGTTTTCTTAACGGCAGCAGGAGACACAAACCAGTCCTACTGTAACAAAACCATCCTGTGGTTAACTTATATTTAGCCACTACCAAGGAACTCTCTCATTCAGTCTACCATGATGAAATGCATCTTGAGCAAAGCATGTGGTTGTGCAATGTGGTTTTGCTTAGTTCCTTCACTTTGTATTAGTTCCACTTGCGCTGATTCATTTATTGATTTCCATCTTGTGTTATGTTTCTAGAGAAAGCCATCAAGAAAATCTTTAAACGTCCCATCAGCCCTGTGGTATGTATTGGACACACTTAATGTCTTATCCAAGCATAACTAAAGAATTATCACTGATATTGTGAAGCTGTTTTGTTGCAGATTGTCTTACATTGTGTTGTATTAACATGTGAAATGAAGCAAGTGTCATAAAGTAGTGAGAGTACAGAGAAAGCACAGGTACAGCTCCTCTTCTCAAAAGAAATATTTTTGAGAACAGGGTGTTTATTTGGAGCAGGCAACATGCTTCAGAGTCCATGTTGTGCACTTTAGTGAGCTTATGCTATTCTCAGGGTTGTTTGCCTCATTAGTTTTCCATCCAACTACTGAATGGAAACAGCGGCAGCACAGCCAGGACCGACCAAGCCAAGAGAGCAGTCTGTAGCTAGCTAACTTCTAGAGTGGAATAAAACACAGGAAAAAAGGAGATGAAAGAGCATGATGGAGAAGGAAGGATAACAGTGTGGAAATGAGTTGAGAGGAGAAAGGTGGCACTGATTTACCGACAGCGGAGGGTTGATGTGTCACGTGCTCCTGGCTCTGCGCTCATAAAACATCACAGCTGTTGAGAATCAGCCACAACACTTGCCCCTTATTTGAAGAGGAAAACTTCAAATAACGAGCTCCTCAGCAGGGACTTTACCGATTCGACATGGAGCAGAGGGCTTAGAAGTTATGAAAGAGGCAGAGGCAGAGATGGCACTGAGGTCAAACGCTAACACTCAGACTTGCTGTTGTCATTACAAACACTAATGAGCAATTCTCTCCTTTGTGTTTTTGTCTTTGACTCTTCAGAAACCTTTAACGCCAGTCAAGCAGCCTTTCCCCTTTTCTCCGCACCATGGTAAGCCAATAGAGACATGCTGCTTTTGGTCAAACCCACTGAACCTTTTTTTTTAATACAGCAGCAGAATTTTTATCACATTGTGTGATTTATTGCTGCTCAGAAATGTTTGTTTCAGCCCTTCTCGCTGACCCCTTCTTTAAGACTCAGCGCTAGAAGAATTTTAACTAGAACTTTTGATTTATCGTTTCTGCAGACAGGACCTCATCATATCCCGTCTAACTTTTTTCTTTTTTTTTTTAATTTTCATTTTGCTGGTTTGTTGCAGATGCCACGTTTTTAAACTGTGGGTTTATGATGATGGACTTAACATGAAATATTCAAGATAACAGAGAGACCACTAAACACAACACAATCTACAACAAATTATGTTAATTTTTAACAAGTCCTTCATCACGTTCCTCAGACCATTGCTGAACAGTTTTTGCAACATGGCATGGCACATTTTCCTGCTTTCCCATGCCATTGGGAAATGCCATTGCAATGAGAAGAGGTACTCGGTCTGCAACAAAGTTTGGTTGGGTGGAGCGCATCAAGTGACATCCACATGTTTGTCAGGAGCCAAGGTTTCCCAACAGAACATTGCATTGTAACAGGACGATTAATGTTATTCACTTTACCTGCCAGTGGTTTTAATGTTTTGGCACAAGTCGCAACCTTAGACACCAGGGACAAGTCATGATCCTCTTGAGCTCCTTGAGTGAGAAGCCATAGATTGGCTTTACAGCGTGACCTCGATAAACAGCGGAGCAGCATGTAAAGGCAGATTTCAAGCTAATGTGAAAGATGAATTGAGAAATTTGGTACTTTATCTAGACTTAGAAGAGAAAATCCCGCACAATGCTCTCGCTGAGCATCACAATTTATTCATAAACACCAACATTTCAGTCCTCCTGAACCTTCGTCGAGAGTGTTCCACGGACCTTTGTCCTGAAACATTACTGTTTACTAATAATTTGTGAAGCTGTGGGCTCAAATTGTTATATTTCAAAACTCTATCTGGGTCATTTGTGGTGAAAAGGTCTAATGAAGCTATAGCGATTTTAGTGTCAGTCGAGCAAAAAATGCGCTGGAATATATGTTTGAATGGTTTTACAGTTTCTGCGAAAAACAAGTGGACTTCCTAATTCATGCAGCTCAAATATATAAAAAAAATTTGCTAGGTTGGGGCTACATTTCAGTGAACGTTGCAAAGTTCCAGCACGTATGACTGATTTGTTATGAATTTTCAATATTTTAAACTTTAGCCAGTTGCTGTAGTGCTCCAGCTGTGACTATTAGCCCAAAATCATAGTCGCAGCTGCAAATGAGAATGAATATTATAGGACTTATGTTCCTCAGGTTGACAGAGACATGACTTGTCATCATTTCAACTTTAAAAGCGATAATATGTCAATGTATGTTGACAGCTTGCTTCTGCTGCCACCATGTGGCCAAAAATCAGGAGATGCCAGGTTCAGAAATTCTAGGAAAAAACACTGGATAAAGATTGAACATTTCGCCAACACTTACAACACAGGAATAAAATGCAGGGGACTTTGTTTCGTTCAAAACACATTTTGCTGTTGTGAAATTTATGCATGATGATAATTCCTTCGAACAACTCTTTTTCAGGACTATGAGGACATCTCATGTGTGACTCATTGACTTAAATCTTTCCTCCCTTGTTCTTGTCAGTTCTCCATAACAGGACCCAGGGCAGACCGCCCGTCTCCCGGAACATAGCCCCAAAGACAACTCTTGGTAATGACTTTTCTGACCTAAAGCTGAGTTCAGAGGTCAGAAAAACACTGCTGACCTCAGGTCTGACTATTCTACCTGACTTCTCCCTCACTGTCCTGCTCATTGTTCACTACAAATACACTAGGTTTTTTGTACATCGTTCAGGACATACAGTAATAACTCTTCTCCCAGGTCTACTAACGTACACTATTTTTCTCAGCTCCCACCACAACTACTAAACAGGAATCTCTGTCAACCCCTGAACCCACACGGCCTGTGGTCACCAAACAGCCAATCGGTAAACAGTGAATCCTGGTACTTCTTTAGAAAAAGCTTAATGGCTCTTATTCAGGCTGAATGCAGTCATAGTCTTGGCAGACTGTAACTGAAAAGGCTGTCAGTGCTTTACAGAGTCCTTTGTATTTAGCTGCATGAGTAAGAGTAGCATGCGATGAGTGAGTACAGCAGTCAGACCCTCCCTGTGGAACTCGATGGTGTCAACTGTTTGGGTTGTAATGAGCGGAAGGTAGGTGGCCTTGGCTGCATGGCATTTTAGCAAAACAACAAAGCTTGCAGGTATTATTAATGATGGTTAACAGGTTCTGTTCTGTATGTCAAGATATTTTTACAGTAACTTATTTTAAAGATATAATGTACAGTGTCATCTCAGAACCTTGTTAGATGCTGTTTAGTCAATCACTACATTTCAGATAAGTCATATCTGAAATATCCTCCTGAGACCCTGTGTCCTTATGTAAGGACATCACATTTGGGGTTTACTTGGCCTTATACTTCATTCTACTTAACTAAGACCGGTCGTCCTCATTCGTGGACACTTTTTATGCCATCAAGCGGTAGTAAGAGCACAATATACTGATCCACATAAAAATGATATGGCAGCCATCTCTGCCAAGTAGATCTGCAGGTGATTGCAACACAAAAGTGGGCAAGGTCCAAAACCAGATCAAATTTTATGGTTGACAGTTGTTTATTTATGATCAATAATGTTTTTAGTTTGATATGGGAACAAATTTGACCAATTTTAGCAACAGTAACAAGCTGAGACGCTGTTCAGGACATTGGGACTTTTGTATCGTCCTATTTGAGGACATTGGGAGCTAATTATCATTGACAATGTTTAGGTTTTTTTTATACTTATCGGGTCCTACTGATCCCAAATAGCTAGGGGAAATTAAAGATGCATACCAAACAAAAGTTCGGGTCTCAGGAGGATATACAGACTGTATTTCCTAATTATTTGTGTTTTTCTTGAATGTCTTTACCATTTGTAAAGCCGTGATGACCCCCCCCCCCCAGTATTTACAGTGTGATTATTCATCACCATTTTTGTTGATTATAGCCCTGAAGCTTTCGCTTTTTAATGCAGCGCAGGCGATGGTGTAAGATCTGCATGACAGAACTGCATGCACCAGAAGTTACGTCTCTCCCACAGGAAGTCAAACAGAATTTTTACCTGTCTTGTATTACCCTGTCCTTTTACATTCCTTTATTCAACATTTATCTTGTATTTCATTTCCAAGTATGCTTATTCTTATCAAGTAAAGCTAGAGTGTTGCCACACAAATGGCATGTCCCTATACAGGGACTGGATTTGGGCATGGTGATATGGAGAAAATCAAATATTACCATATTTTTGACCAAATACTTCTATCGATATTGCGAGGATATTATAGGGTTGACTACTGGTTCTTTTAAAAAATATTTACGCAATGAGATTTCAGTCAGGAACACTTTTTTCCATTTGCAGTATTATATTTTGTGGTATGGCTCTGTTCTTGGGCCTCTCTGCCTTTCCTTGGGCCTAGGCAGAAAGCGCACCTCCTCGACTTCCACGCACCTGCGTGAAAAGCCTTAAGGCAGAGAGAGCACACCTGTCTGCCCTTCCATGTGCCTACATGGAAAGCAGAAGGCACAAAGAGCAGCAGCAAAGACCCCCCAGAAACAGACCAGAGCAGCATCAATGACACAAATGACATTGATAAGTCAGACACAGCATGAAAAGGAGGAGCTGAGGTGGAGGAAGGTTGTGAAGCAGCCTGCAGAGGAAGCAGCAACAGTAGACAGGCCAGAGCAGTTTAAGTAGGGCGCTCTGAATGAGATTTGCCAATTTGTTGTATTGAAAGGAATCATGTGATCTATCAGCTGACTCTCTGACTCTTGCTAGGATGTGAGCTGAGCTTGACATTGTGTCCTGCCTGAACAAACACTATACTAAATTTTTGATAATCCTCAGTAATGCGGATGTAATGAACAAGTGGGTAAAGGCAAATAATAGAACAGCTAGAACAATCAGGTAAGTTCAGAAAATCACATCACTTTTTGTAATGCAATCTTTTAAACCAGGAAAAGACAACACTTACGATAAAATGATATCCAAGATCTAAGACAATATCTACTCTCAAATCACAACATTGATATAATATCAATATTTTGCCCAGTCCAAGACTGGATACATCTGAATACAACCAAATAGACCTGTTCAGTTTCAAAGGCTTCTTCAAACACAGCCTGAGTTTGAAGGATGTAACTGTATTCTTTGCAATCCTTTTTATTCCTAAATCCATTTTGCATCAGTAAGTCATTCAATGATGCATTCATGAGCTGATTTGGAGGATCCAGTCCCTGTATTAGTAGTTTCCATTTGATTTTGATTCACAGGAGGCAGTTCCAGGAAATAATCATTTAACCGATGTTCCCTGTTCTTGGTTGAATGGTTAATTCCACTGAATTAGCCAAGAACCTTCAAAAGCAGAGGTATTTAAAACATTCCATGGCCATAAAGTTAAGTAGAGGTACTAAAAGCCTGGAATTCCATGTTATCTACTGCTGTCTTTCCCTTCCTGCTGTTTTTTTTCACGCCCTCTCTTATTTTCTGACTTCCTCTCTTTTTCTCTCTCATTCTCTTTGACCAAGGTGAACATCTCATCAGATTGAACAATCAATTTAGAATGGTCGAAAGTCCCACAGCAAGCAATCAGTCATCGACTATTAAACCCCCATGTGTCATAGCTTCTTAGAGGCACAGCCAATGGATTTGGGTGGCTGTCGCTCACAGGCATCCTGGCCCTGGTAGCTGAGTCTGTCTGTAGTAACACGGCTGTTACATTTCAAATACCTCCATATGGTCTCTTTGCCTTTGATATTGGACCCCCTCTATCAGACATGTGCCAGGTAGAAGGTATTGTGTAACCACAGCTTTAGTCCAAGATTAGCACTGTGAGTTCTCAGCCCAGAAGCTGCTGGCACTTCTGCTGATCGAAATTTCAGCTGTTCCCTAACTTTATGCCTTTATGTCTTACTTTCGTCATTTTCTAGACAATTAAATAACATTTTTTAATTTCATTTTGTAAAGGAATCTTTCCTACTGAAAATCATATTTAAAATTATATTGTACAGGACAGTATTGTGGCTTCATGGCCATATTTTCTCTCTCTCACACAACCCAGGAGGAGGAGACCACTCCAGATCTGTCTTGCCTCCTTTCACAGAGTGCCCCTTAGCTCCCAAGCTCCCTCCTCCACCACACATTACAGCCACTGTGGCAGCTGTGCCAGCCACCCAAAGAAATCTAGAGAAACATAAAGAGCATCCTATGAGTCAACCACAACAAAAGCCCCGGTCCCAACCTCCTGTACAACCTCAACCCCCCCAGCTGCAGCCGCAGTATTGGCCATCACCACAACCAAAGCCCCAGAAACCTCATCTACAGCAGGAGGTGAAGGCTCAACCTCAACCACAACCAAAACCCCTTTTCCAACCACAATCCCAGCCCACATCCCAACCGATACCCCACACCCAACCACATCCCCAACCAACATCCCAGCCCATACTCCAGACCCAACCACAACCAAAATCTCAGCCCATACCCCAGACCCAAACAAATCTCCAAACAACATTCTTGCCCAGACTCCATAACCAACCACAAACAACACCCCAGCCTATACCCCAGACCCAACCACATCCCCAACCAACATCCCAGTCCATACCCCATACCCAACCACATCCCCAACCAACATCTCAGTCCATACTCCATACCCAACCAAAAACAACATCCCAGCCTATACCCCAGACCCAACCACAAACAACATCCAAGCCAACATCTCAGACCAAACCACAAACAACTTTCCAGCCTAAACCCCAGACCCAACCACAAACAACCTCCCAGCCCAAACCCCAGACCCAACCACAAACAACCTCCCAGCCCAAACCCCAGACCCAACCACAAACAACATCCCAGCCCAAACCCCAGACCCAACCCCAACCAACTTCCCAGCCCAAAGTCCAGACCCAACCACAACCAAAGTCCCAGCCCAAAGTCCAGACCCAACCCCAACCAACATCCCAGCCCAAAGTCCAGACCCAATCACAACCCCAACCAACACCTCTGCCCAAATTCCAGACCCAACCCCAACCAACATCCCAGCCCAAAGTCCAGACCCAATCACAACCCCAACCAACACCTCTGCCCAAAGTCCAGACTCAACCTCAGTCACAATCTCAACCAAAGCCACATACCCAGTCACAGCCTCAAACCACAACCCAGCTCCAGGCTGAACGACAACCTCAACCAACATTACAGCCCAAGTACCAGGTCCAAACTCAAACACAACCACATCCAAAGACCCAGACCCATTCTGAAGTTCAAACACCTCCACAGCCCACACCTGTGGCACATCCTCAAACACCTCAACCAACACTCCATCACATTCCTCAGACCCAACAAGTACTACCAAAGTTTTACACCCAGCCACAGCCTCAACCACAATTTCAATCAACAACTCAGCCACAAACCCAAAAACAACCAAAACCTAAGACTGACTGGCAGTCTCAGCCACAACCTACAGTAAAACCCTACCCAGAGCTTCAACTAACCACCAAGCAGCAGTCTAAAGCCCAGCCAACACCTAAACCAAAGAGCGAACTCAAGCCCAAAACACAGCCTCAGCCAAAGAGTGAACCCAAACCCAAAACACAGCCTCAACCAAAGAGTGAGCCCAAGCCCAAAACACAGCCTCAACCAAAGAGTGAACCCAAGCCCAAACCACAGCCTCAACCAAAGATTGAACCCAAGCCCAAAACTCAACCTCAACCAAAAAGTGAACCCAAGCCCAAACCACAGCCTCAACCAAAAAACAAGCCAAAGCACAGACCACAGCCTCAACCAAAGAGCGAGCCAAAGCCCAGACCACAGCCTCAACCAAAAAGCGAACCCAAGCCGAAAACACAGCCTCAACCAAAAAGTGAGCCAAAGCCCAAACCACAGCCTCAACCAAAAAGTGAGCCAAAGCCCAAACCACAGCCTCAACCAAAAAGTGAGTCAAAGCCCAAACCACAGCCTCAACCAAAAAGCGAACCCAAGCCCAAACTACAGCCTCAACCAAAGAGTGAGCTCAAGCCCAAAACACAGCCTCAACCAAACAGTGAGCCCGAGCCCAAAACACAGCCTCAACCAAAGAGTGAGCCCGAGCCCCAAACACAGCCACAACCAAAGAGTGAGCCCAAGCCCAAAACACAGCCTCAACCAAAGAGTGAGCCTGAGCCCAAAACACAGCCTCAACCAAAGAGTGAGGCCAAGCCCAAAACACAGCCTCAACCAAACAGTGAGCCCGAGCCCAAAACACAGCCTCAACCAAAGAGTGAGCCCGAGCCCAAAACACAGCCTCAACCAAACAGTGAGCCCGAGCCCAAAACACAGCCTCAACCAAAGAGTGAGCCCGAGCCCAAAACACAGCCTCAACCAAAGAGTGAACCCGAGCCCAAAACACAGCCTCAACCAAAGAGTGAGCCCGAGCCCAAAACACAGCCTCAACCAAAGAGCCAACCCAAGCCCCAACCACCATTTCAGCCAAAAAAACAGCCAAAGCCTCAGCAACCACCTCAACCAAAAAAGTCTAAGCCTCAACCTAAGCCCCAAACAAAGGAACAAGAAACTCACCCAATGATTCAGCCACAGCCCCAAACACAACCTCCAACAATGCCCCAGGCCCAACCTCAACCCACTCCCCAACCACAACCTCCACCAAATACCCCGACTCAGTCCCCGCTTGAACCTCTACCCAAGCCACAACCTGAACCTGGGCTTCACACCAGGACCTACTCTGATCCCACCACGGTCTCCCCAAGGCAGACAGTCCCTACGGGTAAAGACCCTTCTTTTTGCCATCAGCAATCAAGTATTAAGGACATATCTAGAATTACATTTTAAAAGGGGCATATTGACTTAGACACTGATTGTATTTGTATTTGTATATGAAAAAGTGGTCAAATCAGATGTACATTTTTATTGTCAGAATCTGGTCAATAAATTCCACAGCAGTCCATATACACATGTGCCATAGAGCTTTGATTCTCTGTCTGAGCCGAGTTCGAGCCAGGCTGTAATTTCTCAGTATTCCCCCAGGCTTGAATCAGGTCAAGTTCTTGCCAAATAAAACTGGCAGTTCTTGTGCGTAAATGACAGGAGTTGCTATTGACTGAATCAAAAGGGAAACAGAGAGAGAAATCTGTACCTTTCCAGAACTGTGAGTACATGTTGCGACGACGCAGACCTCCTGTCCATTTTTCTAAACTGAAAACCATTTCCCTCAGTGGAAACAAAGCTTTTATTTACTTTAATTTTGCAGATAATAAACAATAAATTCCTCCACAAAATAGCATTTTATGTCTTATGTATTATTTATCCTGGCTTCATATGGGTACAGGATATCTTGTTAGCATAACGTTAGCATGTTGTATTTGTTTGGAAAATGCCTTCAGTATAAGAAATTTGTTTTGTCTGTGAACCCTGTGAGCTGTAATGGAGCCAAATTTTGTACCTGTTCCTTTGTTAAATGTTGCTGTTGTCCCTGGCCTCATAGAGGATATGTCCGTTAGCTGCTAAGCTAATTTATGTAATGTAAAATGCCATAGGCTTGTGCTAATAACGTTAGCATGTTGTATTTGTGGGGAAAATGTGTCCTGGTAAAGAAAAGTGCTTTGTCTGTTAATCTTGTGAGTTATAGTGAAGCGGATTTGTGTACTTGTGTTTGAAATTGCAGCTACTAAGCCATGTGTAATGTGTGTTTTGAATCAATTCACAGAAACCCCACCACCAACTAGTGGTTTGGAGATGTAATTGCAAAGTGACACAGACAGACCACCGCACAAGTATAAATGCTCATAATGGCAAAGACCACATGTGTAGGCTTTGCACAGGCTCTGCCTAGAACTTACACACAAGTATAAATCCACCTTTAGCTTGTAATAAATGTGTTCATATTTAAAAATACATATTTATGGGTTTTCAATAGGGCTCAGGCCCAAAACTACTGCCGTGGCTCGGTTCTGGCTTGGACAGTAACTTTGTGGGTTTAAGTAGGGTTTGGCACTAATTTTTGGACCTGATCAAAGCTCTTATGTGCCATCAAAATTGGTCCAATCAAAGTTAAGTACTGTCTGACTACATTAAAGAATTTTCTCATCATGGATATCATGATCACAACAAATACCTGTACTAGATGTACTGATTTAAAACCAGCAATAATCTCCTTGTCCATTATCTCCATTATGCCCCCTTTAAAAGTATAAACATATACACCTATACATTATCTTAGATAAAGAGTGATAAAGAGTGAGTTTTCTCTCATACAGCTCCTAGTCGACCAGAAGAGGGCAAGCCTCTACCAAGACCTGCCCTGGCTACAGAGAAGGCTGGTAGTTACAATCAGGGTAAACACTGTGACCAGTTTGTCCCATTACCATGTCTGCTGTTTGTCAAGTCACGTGGAACCCAGTGCTTTCAGTCGTATTTCAAACCATTGGATGATGTCACTGCTTCCCCATCTGCATCTCCATCTCACCACCCTACACACCCCATCATTACACCCGCCTCCATGTGTTCTTCCATTTCCAGCCCAGCACACTCACCTCAACCCCGCCCACTCACAACCAGAGCAGTCTGGCTGGCTTTCGATGTCGTTTATGTCTCTCTGTCATTTTCATTCATTGTCCACTGTTCTGCATTCTTTTCACTGATGTGCTCTGTCATTTATTCCATCTAGGTAAAGTGGAAGGAGTGAATCGTCCCTAACCTCCCCAATTGCTTTTCTGCTCATCTAGGTACTGGCGTCCGTAAGCCATCCGTTCCTGAAGCTCCTCATTCTCCCATTAGCTCATCAGTTCCTCCAGCAGGAAGAAACACCACGCTGCCCCGCACCAGGGTTCCTCCTCATTCCACTCGTACTAGTGGCAGACCATTTTCTCCATCCAAGACATTCACCTCCTCTCACAGCTCCAGCACACCTGGGGGTAATGGAGAACTCACTTCCCTTTCTCTCACTCTTTCTTCCCATGTAGCTACCTCAGGTTATTCTCTCCTGTCAGCACTCTCTCACGCTCTCATCTGCAGCTGTGCATCTGCAGAAGAAGGCAAACAAACTCACATGATCTGTGTTTGAATGCACACAATATACACATGGATGCTTGTGTCGTTCTCCTTCTCACGCGCCATCTTCTGCCTCACCTCCTCTCCACAGTCCATGTGTTCTCCATGCTCTGCCACATGTGCTCGGTGTGTATTTCACAGTTTTACCACGAGCATCAGTGGCGTCTCTGGGGTCAAGGTCGTTAACATGATTTACGGTCCCTCACCCTGGCCGGGTGGGAAGTCTGGCCACGGCACTGGCCAGGACACACCACATTTTACACCAACCACGCCAAGCCAAGCACTGTGCAGACAGTACAGCCGCCACAGCCAGTTTCTCTTTTTCTTTCTCTCTCTGTATCTCCTCCTTTCTCAAACACACCCGCACACTCCCCAGTGAGTTATGGAGAATAGAGTGAGAACTGTCAAAGGACTGAATTTATGTTTTAAAGTCATGGCTATTCCATTTGTATGTGCAGAACATCTGTAAAACCAGGTTGAAGATGCAAACAAGTCATCAGCTTTATTTTCACTTACATTAGACAGTGAGAAAATAGATGCTGAGAAATGAGGAAAGACAGAAAGCATTTTTTCTTTTTGACTTTCCTCTTCTTTGGTATTTGTTGACACAGTTACACAAAACATTTTATAACAGACCTTTCTCTCCCTCCAACAGCCGATGGGGCGCATCATAGGGGCAATGCTCTTCCTAAACCTGTGGTGTGGTCCAGAGAGAAACCTGGTAAAAAACTAACTGAGATAATCACCTGTCAGCACTCCTCACCCACTAACCTAAGAGGCACTTTTATGTCCCGTCCCACGCAGTGCTTTTGTCACAGTCCTCTCATGCTTTCAACTTGTCTGTCAGTGTGATGTTTTGTGTCTGGTCGTGGTCTGTGTTGTCCAATAGTCCCAGTAGCTTATACTTGACTGAGACTGAAGCCATATATAATTCCAATCTTGGCATATACCTGTCCTCTCCACATTGTTTAGTCTACCGCACATATGGACATGTATTCAGGAACTGGTTTGAATTAGCTTGAGAATAGCTTTAGCCTGCTTGTTGTGAAAGGTGAATGTGGTTTGTCCTTTTTTTTGGTCAATCACATTGTTTCCATTCTGCCAGGCAGGCTCAGTTAATTAGAGTAATTGAATCCATCCCAAGTAGTAATGCAAACCATGTCTGGACCACATGTATTAACGGTGATGCTCCACTCACTCCTTTAATGTTCGGAGTTGTGAATAGAGGTTGTGCTTCAGTCCCATGTCACAGCTGGTGTGTGTTATTTCTGGAAACTGTGGCAGTTTCAGAGGTCTTCAAGGAGTCACATGGCTCTCTGGAAGCAACTCTACAGAAAAGATTTGTGCCTGCCACCCTGCACGTACATCCAAGCAAAGAGCTCATAATGACTGTTTGTACCTGTCTAATAAGACTTAAGCTCAATCCCAACACACCCTTTGCCTCTAGCACTTAGCCCTTAGCCTTTCTCTTTCCATGTACATGTCTGGTGCTAGGGTGTCCCGATTCCAACACATTCTCACTGCGACCTTGTCACGTATTGATGTTTGGTCGTGAACTTTCCACATCCACATACGACGTGCATAGTACCCTGGGTGCATTGGTTGTTGAAGTTCTGGAACACTGTGTCAAGTTCTGCCTGTTACATGCATTGTCTTCTTTCAAAATACACTTTTGTTTTAACAGGAAATTTACCATTTAAATACAGTTAGTTGGTACAACACCGTGAATTGATTTTTTTCCCCCCTCTAACAACAAAATCACCTGGTTAGGTTTAGGAATAAAGAACAGGCTTTGGCTTTACAATCTTAAGGGATGCAAACACCGCTCTCCTGGGAGAAGGTCGGTGTTTGTTGGACCCATCCACCACCCCTCACGCCCACCCCAGTCAGACTTTCGCTGCCTTAACTTTCGCCCTTGTCTCGCCATGTTTCCCCCTGACACTGATTGGTGCCGTCAAACCATATCGGCAATGACCTGGTATCATACCGATGTTAAAGAACGGCTTTTTTCATTGGTTTCTGACACCGCAAATCACTGCGCAAGCGCTAGATTTCGGCAACTTTCGGAGTGAGACTGGGCTCCCAATACTTCAGAGTGGTAGGGTGAAGTGTTAGGGCTAGGTGTCCCTCAAAGGTTTTTCAGAGGCACACTTCAAATCAAGTGTTATGAGAGATCATCAGCAAAATGGCTACACAAGTAACAAAAGAAACCAACAAATGTATTCTTTTTTTGTTAACTAAGACTTATTTATGATAACCATTGTATAATCTTAGTTTAATGTTGTTTCAATGTATTATGGTCCTTTTCTTTATAATGAGCATAACAAAAAAAATTGCTAGTATGTTGATGTCTCGATAGCTAACTAGCTAGCTAGCTAACATTACATTGTTATTGCTGATTTGTGCATGACAGTCCCTCATTTTGACATATTTTGATGTCGCAACAGGAACACAGGTTATTAACGTAACCTACAGAGCACTGCTGGTTGCCTGGTAATGAAGAAGTGCTCTTTTTCATTTGATGAATTGTTTGATCAATTGATAGCTTGATACTGAAGTGAGTGAAATGTGAGTATCCTGGCCCGTAGCCCACACAAGAGACATCGCCACTGCAGAGTGCAACATAGTCGCAATGTCCGGCAACACTCACCACGTCTGTTTACGTAAATGCCAGCATACCAATGACATATCAGGGTCGAGAAGGGCTGTCCCTTTTCATAGGTAAAGTTTTCAACCTCCAGCCCATGTAACTCTGTTCCAAGAAAATGAGGTGTCGGGGTAAAAATATGAAATGGGATTGGGCCTTAGTTCACCTTCCTGTCCCCATGATGTAAATGACATGCAACAAAATATCATTATTACGTCTTTTACCCCGCAGCACCCTGAAACTTTGTATGGTATACAACAGCTGGTACTGAGTTTGCCTTTGGCTTGAATTATAGTGTTTCCTTGACAGTTTTATAGAGCTCAGTTTCACATTGGCATCTTAACTGGGATTTGTTTCAAAGCTCTGCTTATAGTGGACTGCAGGTGTGTCATGGACAGCGTCCATCCACGAATCCCTTCCATGAAATCTGAGTATGTGTTGCAAAAGCAACAAACCTCAGTGATGTGAGGTGCCGGGATGTATTTCAGTGGGAATATTTTTCTGGACCGAACGTAAATCTCTGTGTTTTGATTGCATCTATTTTCACATTCTCACCCCGAAGATGAAGTTATCTGACAGAAACCAGCGCTCACACCACCGCTGCTGTTTTACATCACAGAACTGGGTCTGAAGCCACTGGCACATCAGAGGCTCGTCCTGGTGTTTGAGGGGTTTATTTTGGGGACAGCAGACGAAATACACCCGCTGTGGAAACCGTAGAACGCCCATCAGATTGAATATGCATTGTAGACATTAGAGCTGCAACAGTTAATCAATTAGTTGTCAACTATTAAATCGATCGCCAACTAATCAGTTTGAGTCATTTTTCAAAACAAAATTAAAAATTCTCAGATTCCAGCTTCTTAAATGTGAATACTTTCTGGTTTCTTTAGTCCTCTATGACAGTAAATTGAATGTCTTAGGGGTTGTGGACAAACCAGGACATTTGAGGACATTGTCTTGGGCTTTGGGAAACACTGATTGACATTTTTTTTCATAATTTTTTGACATTTTATAGATCAAACAACTATTTGATTAATCAAGAAAATAATCGACAGATTAACTGAGAATGAAAATAATCGCTGGTTGCAGCCCAAGTAGACATATTGAAGACATACAATGTTGACTTCACATCTTATGACATTACATAGTGTTGGCTCTGTTCATATAACCATGACATCACTCTTGAGCCGTCACCTCTTCACTATCACATTCGTCGTCTTTTGTGTTTGTGTATCTCGAGACTGGCATTTAAATTACCGCACCACCATATTGTGTGACTTTATGTGTGAGCATATGTTTGCCATTAGCTGTCACTTATACCATGTGTGAGTCAGAGGCACTCCGCGAATGTATTCTCAGCGTTAATCAGTGAGATTTGTCGGCAGATGTTGTTTCAGTCTTGATCGCCTCAACTCTTCTCTCTGCGGAGTAGATGCCAGACATTGCTGATTTATGCCGACTCCTGGGGAGGTCAGCTCCAAGGGAGGAAACGCATCCAAGAGAAATGTTTTTGAGGTGTTTTGGCCTCCACAGTTGGACAATTACAGAGTCTTGTCGACAGAGGGACCATTAATGAAATCTCCGAGATAAGAATATGACAAACGGAGTGGATGCTCTGGAAACGAAGCCCAACAGTTAAAACAAATTATCTCAAAGTAACTCGGATATGAAGCGTGTAACAGAAATTTCATGTGTCAAACCTCCCAAGGCTTAGCCGCCACCTCTGAGATATCACAACAAAGGTTTAGGGAGATTATGCTTGTTTAACAACATTGAATAATTTGAGAGCCCTGATGGTAAGATTGACAGTTCGTAGCTAAGGTGTTTTTTTTCTTTCGTTGTGATTACTTATCCAGTTCACTAAAACCAATTCATTCCATGTGTTCATTACAGTGAAATAGATCTGGTTTTTGTCTCATAGCTTGGCTTGATCTTTATTTTATTTTTTTTGCCATGGTGCAGGAATTTGGTGGAAAATTTGGTGGTCAAACAGCATTAGATCCGAAATGATTTTTCACAGAGGGAAGTCAAAATCGTACAGAAAAGCTGTTGGATCTGCTGCCTTACTTTCCTGTTTAGGATTTTTAAATTCCTCAGTTATGCATCTGGGGATTTTGGGTGAGTGGTTAAAACACCGGTTTATAGTTTCAAGGTTATTAAACACTGACATGTTTTTCATTAGTCATAGACCATGGCGGTGCTCTGTGGCAGCACTTCACAAAGTTACTTTTCAGCATTTCACATGCAATCTGCTTGGCTTTTATGTGCTTTTGTTGTTGTTTGTATATAATGTCTGTGTTTGTAAACTCATTTTTTTAAGCGCACAGTATTTACTGCAGTGTTCTGCTCTACAAAATGTCTCTGTCTTTTTTGAGTCTATAAACTTGACATTCTTTCATCATTATTGCACTGTTAAAATAACCAACAACACTTGTTTTCAGTTTTGTATCTCTTCTTCAGCGCCGACCACCTGTTCTGTTTTAATGTGATTCTTAATCTGAAATGGACTTGTGTTCTGCAGTCCCGCGTCCCCCTATTCCTGTCAACAAGAGACCCAACCTGGTGGGAAAACCTAGTGACCATGGTGAGGGCCACAGTGATGGCTGCACTGAACACTGCTGCACCTTGTCCTGTATACTGTAATTATACACACACAACAGCAAGCTGAGGGGAAGGCCTGACTAAAGATGCTTCTTAAAGGAATACTGAACACCCCAAATGACCATCTGTATATCAATTTCTTATCTTGCTACATTGAATATGTGACAAAAATGTTTTTATTGCATGCATCTGGTGACTGAAGAATCCACAAGCTGAGAACATTCTTGCCTCTCTGTCTTTCCTTGTGCCTAAGCTGAAAGCCTCTTTCACATGCTTAGGTGGAAAGCCTAAGGAGGAGAGAACAAAACCTCTCTGCCCTTCCATGCGCCTACATGGAAAGCCTAAGGCAGGGAGAGCAGCAGCAAAGACCCCCCAGGAACAGAACAGAGCAGCATCAATGACAGAAATTACATTGATAAGTCAGACACAGCATGCAAAAGGAGGTGCTGGGGTGGAGGCGGGTTGCAAAGCGGCTTGCAGAGGAAGCAGCAACAGTAGGCAGGCCAGAGCAGTTTGAATAGGGCACCCTGAATGAGATTTGCCAATTGGTTGCATTTTAACTTAGCTGAAAGTGGGAGCTATTTTGTTTGTGTTATTGTGTGACTTTGGTGAATCCGAACTAACTATTTAAAACTATTACTTACTATTTAAAATACCAAAATCACACAACAACACAAACGAAATAACTCATTGAGGCAGCTACAGACCAGCAGCTTCCATGTTCAAAGCTAAAATTACAGTTTTTGTCAATGGAGTCTGGATCTGAAGAGAGCACAGATAAGTGGGCTGTGTGTTTGGGAAGTATTGAGCATATAGCTGGATAAATGAGACTTGGATTATACTGCATGAGTTGTTTTGCTGCTGTTAAACGCTGAACCCTGTGACTTCAATTCATCAAGTAATACCTCTGTTTAAGTATTCTTAATTCCCTGTGCAGGCATGGGAACAAAAACAACGTTTTCTTCCCGAAGTCATTGTTACATGGGATGAGTAACTGATGTACAAATGGTCATTTTGGGGGTAAAGTATTTCTTTAAGTTAGTGGTTCTCAAACTTTTCCTTTATCTCCCCCTTTAGATGTAGAAGATATTTCATGCCTCCCGCCTCTCTGTAACCCAGTTTCATTTTTATCAGCCATTTACCATGTTGGAGAAAAAACAAGCCAAAGTATATGAAGTTCAATAATGTGTTCAACACCCTGGGAAAAATGCAAATTTGCCTTCTTTCAGGGAGGTAGATGCAAATTTTGACACCACTCTCATGTCTTTATGATAAATGTGATGCTACAGCCAGGTATCAATTAGCTTAGCTTAGCTTAGCTTAGCACAAAGACTGAATGCAGGATTTTTTGGCTGCCAGCTGCATTGACTGATTGTATATTTTCTTATGCAGACAATAATGGTTTCAATCTCATCTAACTCATGGCAAAAAAAAGCAAATATGCAAATTTTCCCAAATCCCAAACTGTTCCTCAAACTTTACTAAAAGACACATAGAACATAAGGCTTGCTTGCTACATTAACAGTGAACCTGAATCAAAACAAGCTGTTTTTGTATTTCATTGACTTGTTAAACATGATTGCTCAATGAGCATCTCTTATTTTCCCTTTCTTCCTTTCTAAAAATCTGCCCATCCCAAATTTAACATGTTGTTTTGTTGTCTGAATGAAGCTTGCTAAGCTCCATCTTTTGCTAGCGTGAAAGCACTCTTGTTTGTTTATTAGTCCCACATGAATCAGATTTATTCAACTTTAGTTCCACTGCACATTTTTTCCACAAGGTCAAGCAAGTCTCCGCTGCAACGGCTCTACGCCCTCCGTTATAGTCCACTGCCTTAAACTGTCTCCTGCACATAAAAAAGTGCTTACAGCTCCCAAAACGACTTGCCAGGAAATGTACAGCGTTTGCATTCGTCCTAACATTACAGCTCATCTCAGCGGGCTTGTCGCTAAGGCTTTTTTCTGGACTCTCACATCATTCTCGCTGTCACTTGTTTGTATCTCCCTGTCCTCACATCATGTGTTATTACGTGCACAAAGCCTGTGTGTGTGTATGTGTGCATACTTCTGCGCATCTGGGCATCTTTGGTCTCAGCAGATGTATTTTGGCAGACCCTTTTCCCCTTTAAAGAGCACAAGAGATATTACTTAACAAGCAATCTCTGATCTTTCAGCAGCCAGGAAAAGGCCACTGAGTTGCTCAGTGAGGATGGCCAGAACAGATGGATCACAACTGTGTATGACTATGAGTCAGATGATGAGGGTTGAAGAATTGATCTCTTCTCCTCCTCCTGCCGCTCTCTGTCCTCAGATAAACCCATGGACCTGAAACAGGGAGACAAGGAGTCCATCTTGAAGCCATTCCCTCTGGTCACAGCCAAGCCCAAGCAAGAGCGTCGACAGCAGCAGACAACCACCTCTGCCCCGGCAGTAAACAGTACGACTAACACCACTTTTACTGTATCTAAGGAGGAACGTTATGACTCATTATCGTAACTGCTTTCATATCAGCTGGCAAACTGCGTACCTCCATAAACGGGAGAAAATATGAAATAAAAAAACTTTTTGACTTTGAATTGGTGCAGGCACATGATGATAATCAGAAGATATTGACACTGCAGCTTGCAGGTGTGGGTAGTTGTAAGGTAAAGAAAGAAATGAGAACATTTTGAATATTGAGAGACAGACCAAGAGTCTGAGTGGAGCCAGAGCAGGTGCTGGGCTGGCCGGTTGTTGACCTGGGCCAAAGCTATAAAAATGAAGACAGAAAGAGCTGCCAGGGACTGCTGGCACATCAATCTAACCCCAGCTCCTTTATCCTGTTTCCTTTTCAGCCAGCCGTTTTGACCTAAGTGAAAACTCTTCCATATTCAGGCCCTTGCCTGCGTCAGAGGTAGACATCATGGGCAAGAAGCGCTTTGTAGGTAAGACTTCATCGTGGCCAATTTACGTCTCTACTGCAGTTTTGAAAGCTTCCTTACTGAAAAAAATCAGCTCTCTCATGCAGCACTACTGCATTAATAACCAAAAAAGTGAAAAAAGGTAAAAATAAAATTATCACTGTTTCTACTGTGCCCATCTACAGCTCCCCATGTGATCTACAAGACAGATAAGAAGCCAGATGAGCCGTGCTCCATCACTTCCTCCCTCTCTTACTTCCCTGACGAGGAAGGCAGCGATCAGAACGTGACTGGTCCTCCCCGCATCCCTCCCTCCAACCTCACTGTGGTAACAGTGGAGGGCTGCCCATCTTTTGTCATTCTCGACTGGCAGAAATCTGACAATGAAACCAGAGGTACAGTAAATACAAATGAAAGGCAGACATTTTTAAAGAAAAGGGACAGAACTGGAGTTTAAAGCCTTGTTAAGCGATGCTTTCAGCTTCCCATTCACCTCGCGTTGGTGAGCCTCTAGGTCTGAATTGCATCAGGTGTCTGGACTCTATTGAACTTGCCTGTAAGCATGCTTTCACACCTGCCCTGTTTGGTTCGGTTCAATCAAACTCAAGTCTGTTTGCCCCGTAAGTGTGGTTCATTTGGGCAGGTGTGAACACAGCAGTCACACTCAGGTGTGCACCAAAACAACCAGACCAAGACCTTCTTGAAGAGGTGGTCTCAGTCCGGTTACAAACGAAGTCTTCTGCTGTTCGTTTGTGGTGAGAAGGTGTTCCGACCTGGATCTGAACCAACTGCAGTCACATGACACATTGTTTGGGTTAAACATGAGCATGTTACAGTCCTGGAGGATTATTAATGTGCACCTCCTCCTGTACTGCCTTAATATGCACATTCAGCACATCCAATGCATCAAAACATTGTTTTCTAGTTGGAGCCGCGCCTCGTTTTCAAACTGTATGGTTTGACTAAAATGAACAATGACAGCAATATAGTCCACGATGAGCAGCGCTAAAATCAACCTGCGTAGTTGTCCCTCCATTGTGAGAACACGAACCAACCCTAGGCAATTATACAACTTTGGAACAAAATTAGTCCCTGATTCAGACCAAAGCAAGACAGCTCTAGGTCTGAAAGCACCCTTAGAAAAGAGATTGAACAAATACCTACTTAGCATGACACTGCAATCTTGAAGCTCAAGGACTTCAATCATACACAAATCAGCTTCAGATATATTCCTAAGTAGCTGCAGATCAGTGATAGGCTGTGACAAAGCTTGTATATGTAAAAACACTTTTATGGACAAGAACTCACTCTCCACTCAGTTATGATGTGTCTTCATACATGACAGTGATGTAAATGGAACCACTTTCTCATCAGCCACACTTGATAAAAGGTTGTATTTATCCAGCTGCATCTAAGGGTTATAACTTGGTCATAACTAATGCCTTAAAAGGGACTTATTATGCTTTACCCTATTTTTGGTATTATGTTACAATGTTGGATGTTCATATTAAACATGGCCAAAGATTTAAATAATGAGGTAAATGTTGGTTAAAGTAACCACTGTGAGCAAAAACAGACCATTCTGAATATTCTGTTTCCAACATTTTTTTTTTACTTTTGAGACAAGCTGACATCAGCTTATGATGGATTTCTTTATGCGGTCATGTGTTTCAGGCACGCTGTTGCAAGTGTTTACATTACATACATTACAACATTACATGTTGAGTTGGGTTTTTTTAGCTTCTCCCTGATTTCAGATCATATTCCTGCTGGAACATGCCGTGGTTGTGAGATTTCAGATTAGAAGCCTTTATTGGTAATTTTTCACAGTAGTGACGCTATACTCTGTTATAGTCACTCCCTGGCTGCAGTGATGGTGCAGAGATGCTGAGATACAGAAGATCTGGAAACACTGACCAATCGGAGCACTCTGGGCTTTTTTTTTTGGAGGGGGCTTAAAGAGACAGACACTAAAACAGAGCATCTCAGACAGAGGGTGAATATAGGTGTTTCAGCACAGACAATATTTTGAATAAATTTGAACATTAAAGCACATAGTCATGTTCTAGTAGAAATCCAAAATACAATATAATGTATGAACCTGAAAATGAGCATAAGACCCCTTTAATAATAATTTACTAATCATTTATAGACTGATAATAATAAACTTAGCACCTGGGCCTGGGTTCCCTTTTGGTCGGTGTTTGTCCACCTCCGACTTCTTACTATGAGCAAATTACTGAACACTGATTAATAATTTCTCAACCATTAGTAAGGCTAACATTTAAACATGTTACACAATTATTAGAAAGTGTCATCAGGTAAATCCTGAAGGGCTTTTAATGTCACACTGTAACCCCAAACCTCCATCGTGCCTCAGGTTCTTAAAGTATCACACAGTGAATTGTCAGATTTTACTGGTGACAAGGTAACGAGGTTGTGTGATTTGTAGCTGTAATGTGAAATTTGTGTTATTAAAGTCACACTGATATTCTGTCTCTTTTGTCAGAGTATGAAGTCGTATCCACCGCTAAAGGACCGAACGGAGAGGAGGTGTCTGTACTGACAACTAATCAGACACACACGGCCGTGGAGAATCTCAAACCAGAGAGCAGGTATGTGATGTTATTTATGTCAGACAGATCATGTAATGGAAAAATGTTATTTTCCTCTAATCCTCTAGTTGGTTAGGTCCTCTTGTTGTGTATAGTTTGGGAACAACCACCAGGTTTACATTACCATAAGGTTATCCATATAAATCTTTTCCTTTAAAGGAGTATGCCACTGCTGGAGACATGACCTTTCAATAAAAGATGCAAATACTTTTGACATTGGTGCTACAGTACTGGAGAAAACAGAGGAAAAGGATGCTTTTTTCATTTGATCGGATTTCGGTCTGAGGTTGAGAGAGAAAGAAAGCGGGCCAGTCTGTCTCCTGATCTGCTTCGATACTCTTTGTGTCAGTGGTGGCGGCATGGGTGCCAGCAATATGAGATTGCAGAAGTACAGCCTGTAGTTCAAGCAACACACCGAGACTCGAGGGGTGAGGGATTTCTAGCCACTGGTTAGATGGAGGGAAGTTTACCACAGTCAATTTACACGTACTACCCACATTATTTTGATACAAAGCTGGTTGAATATTGGCAAAGTATTCTTTCAAAGGTTCCCTGCGGAGGTTTAGATCTCTAGTAGCACTGTGGAGCGGTTTGTCTATGAGTGGGTCCCCAGTTTTGTGTATCTTGCGCCAGAGGGCGCACATGGATGCATGTACTTATTCCTGCGAATAGTGTCACAGTCCTCTACTGATCAACAGCTACCACTAAAATGTCAAGATAGACGCTAATGTTCCAACAAAGACAGTGAAGAAAACTTCTTGATAGAACATCAGGCCCCCAAGAAGTGCAAAGGCCTTTGAAGCCAAACAGTGGAAATATAACGTATGGGTCCGTCCCGTGGTGCCATTGGGCCTAGAAAGACTTTTCCCCATAGACTTTCATTGGGTATAGAGATGTATGTAAATCAGCGGATTAACCTTTTTGAGTGTCACAATCCTACAACCCACCAATCAGTATTTGATCCATGTGGTTCAATAACATTACGAAAGTCTAGAAGAGCTGCACAACTACATCATTTTATCCCCATTCAAGTTAGAAAAGAGCTAAACTGAAAGGAGCTTGCAGGGCCAGTGGAAGTCTGTAGTGTGCTAGCTCTTTATACCCGGAGGTCAAACTTTTTTGGCTTCATGTACCACTGAGCTACTTTCATAGGAATGAACAGGGCCGTGCCTCCACCACTGTATCCAGGGGTCTCATTTATAAACATTGCGTAAGCACATAACGTGGCCTGAAAGAGGCGTTCGCCACTTCCCACGCAAAAGTTGTGATCTATAAAAACAGACTTAATGGGAGAAACTTTGACCCATGCTTACAAACATTTTGGAGACAGGAAATTGGCAATGCAGATTGTTTAGTTTAGTTTAGTTTATTAGTTTATAGTATCGTGGACAATCCCAATTAATTGACTGTAGAAATGTAGAAACAGTAAAAAGGGCAGCTTTAGCCAACATGGCTAATATTCAGCTGTAGTCCCCGGCCTGATGACAATAGGCACCAACAGGTGGAAGCCTGATTGTAGAAACTGTCTAATATGCGAGGAAGTTCAAGTATCCTGGTACTTGTTCACGAGTGAGGGTAGAATGGAGCATGAGATGGATCAGTGGTTTGCTGCTGCTTCTGCAGTGATGCAGGGTCTGTGCCGGGCCATCATGGTGAAGAGGGAGCTGAGCCAGAAGGCGAAGCTTTTGATTTACTGGTCCATCTACATCCCAGATTCCTCAGTTTCCTTTAGATAGGGTAAGGAGCTCAGACATCCAGAGGGAGCTCAGGGTAGAGCCGCTGCTCCTTCACATCGAAAGGGGCCAGTTGAGGTGGTTCAGGCATCTGATCAGGATGCCTCCTGGGTGCCTCCTGTTAGAGGTGTTCTGGGCATGTTCCACTGGTAGAAGGCCCTGGGGCAGACTCAGAACACGATGGAGGGATTACATATCTCATCTGGTCTGGGAACACCTTGGGGTCCGCCAGGAGGAACTGGAAAGTGCTGCTGGGGAGAGGGACGTCTGGGGTGCTTTGCTTGGCCTGGTGCCCCTGCAGCTGGCCCCGAATTATGTCTTTGATGCACACCATT
Source organism: Epinephelus moara (assembly GCF_006386435.1). NCBI lineage: Eukaryota > Metazoa > Chordata > Actinopteri > Perciformes > Serranidae > Epinephelus > Epinephelus moara. The sequence goes on along the minus strand of NC_065512.1, from coordinate 14,844,157 downwards.
TTTGGCTTTTGTCCGTCCATACATTTTTAGTATGGATCCTACGTATTGTTTTATAAATGAGACCCCAGGTCTCTTTCCATGCTAAACATGGATGTGAACAATGCAGGTTTCAAACTTTTCAGAACAATTGGCTTTGCAAGTGTTTTTATGAGAAAGGAAATGCATTCATCATGTTTTTAGACCTCAGTGATCACACAGCATGTTTTGGTGAGTGAATGCACGAATCACTGTTGTTTGTTTATAAGAAAACTCCAGGGGGCACTTTTAACAAATGCTGAATGCTTGACCTGTTGGCTGATTATACCAGTAAGGTTCACTGTAGATCTCATCAAGACATGAGTATTAACTGGCACTGAAAGGCTATTGGCATTCTACTTAAAAGTATCATCAGAGTCACTTGTACTTCTTGCAGTGAATTATGTTCAGTTTTGCAAATACAAAAGGGTCAAATCGACACAAAAGCTGAGTAAATCTGGGTGGAGAGGTTCACTGAGTTTTTAATTAGATCTCAGCATCTGGAGTCTCAAAACTCACCAGAACCCTCCTCTGGGCTAGGTTTCTCTGGCCCAACTATTGCCAGGACATCTGAACGCAGCACGTGGAATAACCATCAGCTCTGTGTGTTTGTGTGTATGTGTATGTGTGTGCTTGACACATTCGTAGCTGTCAAAGGCATGAAAATATTATGCATCCCAGTTCTTGAGGTTGGGAGGAATTTAAATAGAAAATTCCTTAAAGTTTGGATTATGTCACTTATTCCCCCTTTTTTCTGTTTCATTTCAGTTATGAATTCACAGTAACACCAAGGAATGAGATGGGAGCAGGACCGTCCACTGATCCGGTGTCTTTTAACACAGAATCAGGCAAGTTTTACAAAACATCTAATCCACTGAAGTCACACAATATAAACCTCAATGTGTTTGCTCTGACAGAAGACACTAATTCGCTGCATGTTAATGCCACTGTATACATTGCTAATGATCAGGCAATGATTAGCATTGCTTTGAAGGTGGACTATTAGGCAGTTATTAGTCTAATGATTTCAACATTGCACCAGGGTCTGACTGATTAAGACTCAAGGGTCGTGTCCGGTTACCAGATGTCCTCAGAGGCTAATTTCTAACATCCACCTGGAACACAGCACTCTGATCGAAACCAAATTTGCACCAATTGTTGAGCAGCTGAAGAGCAGCCCTAAGTTGAACAGATGTTGTGTTTTTAAACTCACAGTGACAACACTTAGAGGGGGAGGCTTTGCTTAATTGGCCTCCTGCCCTTGTGCAATCAAAGCCCAGCTTGTTGGGGCCAAATATTGTAAATACTTTGCCAAATCTGCTCTGATACAAGTCTGGGTTTGTTGAGCACAATGATTCAAGATGTCTCATGACTGTGTGTTAATTCTGCATTGTTTTGATTACGTTACTGATTGTGAATTTCTCTCACGTTTGTAGCGGATCCACGAGTGAGCGAACATGTCTCAGGTGAATACTGTCTTGCTCTCTTCTTATCGGAGTGTTCCAACAAAATATTTTTAAAATGTTTAACCTTCCCTAGTTTTGATCCTGTTTATAATGATAAACAGTGTGATAAGCCCTTGCTTTTAATGATTTCTCCACAGGCAAAGATGCCATCTGGACTCAGTTCCCATTTAAATCGGATGAATACTCTGAATGCAATGGAAAGATGTATGTGAAAAGAACTTGGTACCGAAAGTTTGTGGGCATCCAGCTCTGCAACTCCCTGAGATACAAGATCTACCTGAGTGACTCTCTCAATGGTAATTACAGACTGAAACATTAGTGAACCAAGCAGCTGCTTTGGGGCCCCAGGGGCAAACAGCAAATCACTTTAAACTTTAAACCAATTAAGTTTGACATATTTTAGGGCATACTATACTAGGACCCTTTTAATGATTAATTTTTATGGCATATTAAACTATGACTTTTTTAATAATTTTTTACGCCATACCTCACTATGACTATTTCAATCTTTTTTTTTCTTCTTTTTTTTTAATGGCATACCAGACTATGACCCTTCATGTGAAAAGATCTATGGCATGCTTTACTATGATTTTTCTTAATAAGATTTCCTATGGCATAAAAATCAATAAGTTTTGAGGGAAGTTTTTTTTCATATTATACTATGACTTTCGTAATTAATTTTTTTCTGGAATACTGTACTATGGCTTTTTGATGAAATTTTAAACAGCATGCTGTAGTGTGACTTTGACTATGACTTTTTTTGTCATGGTTTTCATGATTTTGGACAACATACTATACTCTATACTATATAGTCAGCTGATAAGAGGAAGCACTGGGAGGGGGATGGAAAGAGTTGTTAAGAGCACAAAGAAAGTCTCCCAGATTGAATTTAAACTGAGCTTCATGACTTTTTTTCATGATTTGGGACGACATACTATACTATGACTTTTTTTCCCATGAATTTGGACGACATACTATACTGTGACTTTTTTTTGTGATTTTGGACGACATACCATACTATGACTTTTTTTCATGAATTTGGACGACCTACTATACTATGACTTTTTTCATGATTTTTGATGACTGTTTTTTTTTCATCATTTTGGACGACATACTATACTATGACTTTTTTCATGATTTTTGATGACATACTATACTATGACTTTTTTCATGATTTTTGATGACATACTATACTATGACTTGTTTTCATGAATTTGGACGATATACTATACTATGACTTTTTTCATGATTTTTGATGACTGTTTTTTTTCATCATTTTGGACGACATGGCTTTTTTTCATGATTTTGGACATCATGCTATACTATGACTTTTTTGTCGTAGTTTTGGATGACAAACTATACTATGACTTTTCTTCATGATTTTGGACGACATACTGTACTATGACTTTTTTTCATGGTTTTGGATGACATACTATACTATGACTTTTTTTTCATGGTTTTGGACGACATACCCTACTATGACTTTTTTTTCATGGTTTTGGACGACATACTGTACTATGACTTTTTTTCATGATTTCTGACAATATACTATAGCTACTATGACTTTTTTTATGATTTTGGACGACATACTATACTTTGACTTTCTTTTTCATGGTTTTGGACGACAAACTATACTATGACTTTTTTTTCATGGTTTTGGACGACATACTGTACTATGACTTTTTTTCATGATTTTTGACAATATACTATAGCTACTATGACTTTTTTTATGATTTTGGACGACATACTATACTATGACTTTTTTTCATGATTTTGGACGACATACTGTACTATGACTTTTTTTCATGGTTTTGGATGACATACTATACTATGACTTTTTTTCGTAATTCTGGACGACATACTATAGCTACTATGACTTTTTTTATGGTTTTGGATGACATACTATACTATGACTTTTTTTTATGGTTTTGGACGACATACTATACTATGACTTTTTTTTATGGTTTTGGATGACATACTATACTATGACTTTTTTTATGGTTTTGGACGACATACTATACTATGACTTTTTGTCATAATTTTGGACAACATACTGTGACTTTTTTGCCGAAATTTTGGATGACATACTATACTATGACTTTTTTTCATCATTTTGGACAACATACTATACTATGACTTTTTTTTTAATGATTTTGGACAACATAATATACTATGACTTTTTTTTTTTTTATGATTTTGAACGTCAAACTATACTATGACTTTTTGGCCGAAATATTGGATGACATACTATACTATGACTTTTTTTCATGATTTTGGACGACATTCTATGGTATGACGTCTTTTCATGATTTTGAACGT